>NC_142934.1:63173184-63188184 GCF_046866305.1 Octopus bimaculoides | reverse complement strand
ATTCATAAATATATATGCACACATATTCATGTATATATATATATATATATATAAAATTTTATAATTAATTGATAATCATAATAGGGCACATGAGGTGCTGGCATTGCTGTAAAAATCAGAGTCGAAAAATTCTCCATTTTAGGGGCAAGGGTCAAGTAAATTACATCAACTCTAGTACTAGATTGGTACTTTACTTTATCATCCTTGAAAGGATTAAAGGCAAAGTTGACCTCAACTGTATTTGAATTCAGAATATAAAACTGTAAGAAATGCCACTAAGCATTTTATCTGATGTACTAATGATCCTGCCATTTCACTGCCCTTCATTGGCTAATAATAATAATAATAATAATAATAACAATAATAATAATAATAATGCAGTACCAGGCAGTAGCTCTCATGACTTCTGATCTTGATTGATTGGAAGTGTTATCATGTACATGTTTTATCTTGGTATAAAAGATGGACAACAGCAAATATTCTGCTCACTACCACAGATTTGCTTGTCAGTTGTTTCACCATAACCAGTTGAGCATGTCCCTTAGTGGCTGATGATATGTGCATCTCTGATCATGAGCAGAAATAGTGGGGGAGGTGGGGCATCATAGCTATGTGTTGAGAGGAATTCTTTGAGGTTTGAATAATTCACCTCTGGAAACGGGCGTTTTGTTCAACATCCTTAAACAACCATTATTCAAGGACTGTTTGAGCAGGATAGGGTACTTGACCTGAAGAAAATTCTAACTGGGCTCTGCCTGAGATCACTATGTCGCACACATATGGTTGTGATGCATGCACCTGGTGTACCCTTATCAGACAGGTAGTCATGATGGGTATACTGGGCTTTGTATATTTTACCCCAGTGTCACTTTGATGGCATGCACTGCTCTCTCACTCAATAATAATAATAATAAGAGACCTCTGACAGCAGGCTGCTGTCCACTCTCACAGATTCTACTGGAACAAACAAGACTGAACATTCTGAGAAGTAAAACAACAACAATAATAATAATGGTTTCAAATTTTGGCACAGGGCCTGCAATTTTTGGGAAGGGGATGAGTTGATTACATCGACCCCAGTGTTCAACTGGTACTTATGAAAAGTAAAGTCAATCTCAACAGAATTTGAACTCGCAATGCAAAGACAGATGAAATACTGCTGATGATTCTGTCAGCTCTCTACACTTAATAGGCTAATAATAATATTAATAATAACGGTTTCGCATTTTGGAACAAGGCTATTAATTTTTGAGGAGGGAGTAAGTCAGTTGCATCAACCACAGTGCTCATGAGATGCTTATTTTATTGATCCTGAAAGGATGAAAGGTAAAGTCAATCATGGTGGAATTTGAACCCAAAACATGAAGATGGACAAAATACCGCTATGCATTTTGCCTGGCATGTAAGCAATTCTGCTAGCTTGCTGCCCTTAATGGGCTAATAATAATAATAATAATGATCCTTTCTACATTAGGCACAAGACCTGAAATTTGGAAGAGGGGTAGTCAATTATATCGACTCCAGTACTCAATGGGTACTTAATTTATCGACCCTGAAAGGATGAAAGATAAAGCTGACCATAGCAGAATTTGAACTCAGAATGTAACAACGGGTGAAATACCACTAAGCGTTTTGTCCAGCGTGCTAACAACTCTGCCAGTTTGCCATAATAATAATAATAATAATAATAATAATAATAATAATAATAAAGGTGTTTAATATTAGCAAAAGACTACCAATATGTAAGGGAGATTAGTAGATTAAAAAATCAATAGCAAGTATTGGTAATTTGTTTTTTTTATAATCTGAAAGGAACGAGGAGCAGTGTCTACAAAAATAATGGTAATGAATCTATTATGGTGGCCCTGCCATTTCTTCTAAACTATACACACCATTGCTATCATGCTGGTATATATGGAATGGTATATATTGATTGTTGCCTACATCATTTACTTTATTAACTGTAAATTTATTTATTTATTTATTCATTTTTTGCATTAATCAGAGTTAATTAATCAAATGTGTTTCTTAATCATGACTACTCTCAATAGCAGTTCATGAAGCATATTTTTTTTTTATATATATTTCTTACTCTATCTTTATTCCCATTTTGTTTTTCCATACCACCCCCATCTAACCCATACCACCCCATCCCAGGATCAAAGTGTTTGAGGTTTCTCCCAATAAATAAATGAATAATCAAGCTAACGTATAATGAAATATTTACGTAGTAGTTACTGAAATGTACTAGCAATTAGAACATAGGCATAAATATGGATGTGTGGTTAAGAAGCTTGGTTTGCAACCATGTGATTACAAGTTCAATCCCACTGCACAGCATCTTGAGCATGTACCTTCTACTATAGTCTCAGATGGACCAATGCTGTGAACATGAAGTTGGTAGATGGAAACTATGTGGAAGCCCACCATATGTATGTATATATAAATATACAGGCACAGGCATGACTGTGTGGTAAGAAGCTTGCTTCCCAATCACTTGGTTCTGGGTTCAGTCCTTCTGTATGGCATCTCGGACAAGTGTCTTCTACTATAGCCTCGGGCTGACCAAAGTCTTGTGAGTGTTGATTTAGTAGATGGAAACTGAAAGAAGCCTGTTGTGTATATGTATATATATATATATATATATATATATATATATATATATATATATATATCATCATCATCATCATTAACGTCCGCTTTCCATGCTAGCATGGGTTGGACGATTTGACTGAGGACTGGTGAACCAGGTGGCTATAACAGGCTCCAATCTGATTTGGCAGAGTTTCTACAGCGGGATGCCCTTCCTAACGTCAACCACTCCGAGAGTGTAGTGGGTGCTTTTACGTGCCACCGGCACGAAGGCTAGTCAGGTGGTACTGGCAACGGCCATGTGTGTGCATGTGTGTGTGTTTGTCCCCCGCTACTGCTTGACAACCGGTGTTGGTGTATTTACGTCCCTGTGACTTAGCATTTGGCAAAAGACACTGATAGAATAAGTACCAAGCTGAAAAGAGAAAATGTAAGTGCTTGGGTTAATCCATTTGACTGAAAAAAAAAATTCTTCAAGGTAGTGCCCCAGCATTGCCGTAGTCTAATGACTGAAACAAGTAAGGGATAAAATATATATGTGTGTATATGCATTTGTGTCTTTATGTTTGAAAATAAGTACCACTTAAGTGCTCCATAAACATATCCATACATCTATGCAACCCAAACCCCCCCACAAAAAAAAAGAAAAGAAAAAGCATGGAAATCTAATGTAACTGCTTTGTTGGCCATGTAGCACATAATTCACTTTAAAATTTCCACATGTTAACCAATTATGTTGATATTTCAGCTTCTCTGGTTTGTGGCCAATTGGTACAGAAGTATAGGTTTCTAAGATTATTCCTTATAAAAAAAATTAAAAAATGATTAGCTGTAAAACTCTTCTCAGCTACAAACTGTCAGCAGATACTTTCTCTCTGGTAAGAATCAATATCAGACTCTTTCTTTGTTTTAGGGAATTAATCTAGAAAACATTTTCATGTACTATTCTGTTCTGAATACTTTATGGTGGTGTAGATATCTCTCATTATTATTATTAGTCTATTAAGGCGGTGAGGTGGCAGAAGAGTTACCATGCCACAGAAAATGCTTAGTGGCATTTCTTCCAGCTTTATGTTCTGAGTTGAGATATCATCCAGGTCAATTATGCCTTTCATCCTGTTTAGATTGGCGCAGGAGTGGCTGTGTGGTAAGTAGCTTGCTTACCAACCACATGGTTCCGGGTTCAGTCCCACTGCGTGGCACCTTGGGCAAGTTTCTTCTACTATAGCCTCGGGCCGACCAAAGCCTTGAGTGGATTTGGTAAACGGAAACTGAAAGAAGCCCATCGTATATATATGTATATATATGTATGTGTGTGTATATGTTTGTGTGTCTTTGTTTGTCCCCTCACCATCGCTTGACAACCGATGCTGGTGTGTTTATGTCCACGTAACTTAGCAGTCCGGCAAAAAGAGACCAATAGAATAAGTACTAGGCTTACAAAAGAATAAGTCCTGGGGTTGATTTACTCAACTAAAGGCGGTGCTCCAGCATGGCCACAGTCAAATGACTGAAACAAGTAAAAGAGTAAAGAGAGATCAATAAAATAAAGTACCAGTAAAATACTGGAGTCAATATAATTGACTAACCCTTCCCCTAAAAATTGCTGGCCTTGTGCCAAAATTTAAAACCATTGTTAAGAGCCTATTACTTTGCAGTCTTGTTCTCTGATTCTTTTTCTATAACACAAGACTGGTGTACAGGATTTCTAAAAATTTAATTTTTCTCTTTAAATAAAAAAAGTATTGATAGTAGTTCAGTAGTACCATGACTAGAATGGTTTGAAATGATGAATTAATACCATCAGTATTTTTCCCAAAATGCAAAAAATGAGTGATTTCATATTTTTGGCTTGTCATGTTTAGTGATAAAAACTGAGATGTTAAATGAAGACTGATATTACACTTGGAATCTACACCACCAAAAGTAGACTAAAACAGCCTTCATTTTCAAAAAAAGTAAAATTGTTGTAGACCTGTGTAATAATAGGTTTTGCTTTCTCCATGTTTTTCAAAACAGCCATGTTATCTCTAATCTATTTTGGCACTGACACATATCTGTTGTATTGAAAACTGACTGCAAGAAACTAAATTCCTGAGCTACATTTATACATCACTTTCAATGGTTTAACCCTTTAGTGTTTAAACCGGCTGTATCCGGCCCAAATATTCAACACATTTTATGCTCAAACTGGCCAGAACCAGCCTCTCACACCTACCATGCAATGTCATTCTAAAAATAAGCAATTACATCTTTCCTATCTTGAAGCTACAAAATGATATCAGATAAATTTTTTTAAATGTGAATAAATAAGGATTACTTTTGACAAATTAATCTGAACACTAAAGAGCTACCTGGAGAATATATTTCTCATGTTTGAAACAGGAACTTGTTTCTCAATGTAAATACTGAAAGGTAGCACAGGAAGGAGTTTTGAGAATTAAGGAGAGAGGCTTTAAATGTGAATGTATGATATTCATATCACCTAAAGGGTATTAAAAATGTAAGTGAAATGGCTATAGCAGGGAATTCTGCAGACAATAACATTAAAAAAGGTGTAGAATCCAAGTGCAATAAAGTTAAGCTACACATATCAGGAAGATGGACAATATGGTCTTCAATGTAACTGACCAAATGTCACTAAAGATCATTGAAGGAGCCTTGTTGAAGTAAGCTTCTAAAGCCTCAAATAATTCATGGCATATTCAGTGAAGAACATCAAAGTGCATAGAGGTCTTGCCTAGAAAGTGTCCAATGATTTGAGAAATCCTTGATATCCAACTTCTTCAGACAACTCAAGAAGAGAATCTTCTCATCTACCATTGACGCAATCCTCCTTTACTGGTGTGAAAGTTAAACCCTTGCTAGGACCACAGCTAAATCCCTCATTGGTCACTGCACTCAGATACTCTTATACAATCTTCAGCTGAGTGTAGAAAGATGGCAGGTGAACCTCTCAGATGTTGTTGATTGTGCTGAGTAAACTCAGTTAAGTGATGACCTAGGAATTGACCAATGGGAGGATGAACTATGAGTGTTCTTTTTTTCAAAACTATGGCTAAATCCTAATGGAGGAAACTGGCACCAACACTGCAGCTAAATTCTGGTCTTAGATGAATGGAACAAGATATGTGGTATCTTGTCACTGTATCTGACACAAAATTTTTACTTGGTAGGGAATGATGTTCATGATGATGATCAAGAGAGGCTGCCAAGTCTTGAACAAGGCAAAGAATCCCCTTGACTCTTCATTGTCTCCACCTGTTTACCAACCTCTTTACAAAGTATTGGGCGGGGGGGGGGGGGCATTTTGGGTGCACTAATGCTGTTTCTTTGCACCCTGGAAAACAAAAGAAATTATCATTGTTCTATATTGTCTCTGTTCATACAAGACAATGTAACTAACAGAGTAGGTAGAAGAGAGGTTTCATAAGAAGGGGGAAAGAAGAAAGCATATGAAGAACAAAACTTGATGATTGGGGTGACAGATAGAAGAGAAGAAAGGGAAAGGTGTGAAGTTGTCCAAAGAGACAGTAATGGTATTGGTACAGTGTATGTAGAATGTAATGGTAGGAAGTAATGGGAGAGAATGAGTAATGGTTAGCTGCAAAATGGAATGAAGTGTGATAGAAGCCAATAGTGAGTAACCTGAAGAAGACGTTAAGGCTAGGAATATAGAAGGATAAAGTTAAAATTTAAGAAGGGGTATGAGTAACGAGTGGTCAATATTGCAAAGGAAAGAAAACTTATGGATGTTTAAGGGTGAGAGAGTGAAGTTAGTGTGTGTGTGTGTGTGTGTGTGTGTGTGTGTGTGTGTGTGTGTGTTGGGGGTATCAAATCTGATGTAATCTCTTGTCATCTAGGCATAGTGACAAACAGTGGTACAAATAACAGTGGAAAATATAGAGAGCTGGTGGGTGTCAGATGTCAATATATCTGACAGAATCTCATAATACTTAAGCATCACAATGAATGGGAACCACTCGATGCTGCTAAGAGAATGACAGTGAGTAGCATGAGATGAGAGATATACAAAATGTTGGAGAGAAAGAGAGAGAGAGAGAGAGAGAGAATGCATATGTGCATGTGTATGATAGAAGCTAAAAGCAGGTAAGAGAGTGATTGATGTCAATACAGACGTGACCTGAAAGACAGGGGTAAAATATGGGGTGTTACATTAATAGAGTAATCTCTTGTTACTCAAGCAACATGATGGAGTAGGAAAAAAAGTAGATTATGGTAGAGATAGGGACTGTGTATGGGTAGATATAGGCTGGCAGATGTATATGTATGTATGTAGGTATGTATGATGATCATCATCATTACTTAACGTCCCTTTTCCGTGCTGGCATGGGTTGGACACATCATCATCATTATTATATACATCATCATCATCATCATCATCATCGTTTAACGTCCGCTTTCCATGCTAGCATGGGTTGGACGATTTGACTGAGGACTGGTGAAACCGGATGGCAACACCAGGCTCCAGTCTGATTTGGCAGAGTTTCTACAGCTGGATGCCCTTCCTAACGCCAACCACTCAGAGAGTGTAGTGGGTGCTTTTACGTGTCACCCGCACGAAAACGGCCACGCTCGAAATGGTGTCTTTTATGTGCCACCCGCACAAGCCAGTCCAGGGGCACTGGCAACGATCTCGCTCGAAAATCCTACAGGAGCCAATATATATATATATATTATTGATGTCATAAGAATCATTTTATAAACTTTCAACAGAAAGTGAAATAATTCTTTTTTGGAGCATTCACTCTCGAGGCATATCACATAAAACTATAGCATGTAAATATTGGTATGAAAAATGTCATAACATCACTTGCTGGATTTGAACACTGGATTTGCTGTAAAAAACATATGTCTATATGTTTGTGTATGTGTGCATATATCAACCAACAAGGCATCTGCATAGTAGCGACACATTTAAGAAATAACTGCCAAACTTCTCTTAAATCACTTAAGTCCCAGTTGCTTTGTGCATGTATATATGTATTTCTGTATGCATATATATGAACATATGTATATACGTATGTATGTAAGTATGCATGTATGTATGTATGTATGTATCTATCTATCAATCTATCTATCTATCTATGTATCTTATTTCTCTCTCTCTCTCTCTCTCTCTCTCTCTCTCTCTCTATATATATATATATATATATATATATATATATATATATATATATATATATTAATAATAATAATAAAACAACAACAAAAGAATGAGACCTCAATATTATGTAAATAGAGGAATTTATATATAAATATATATATATATATATATATATATATATATATATATACAGTATAGGACAATCAATAAGTTGTCATAATAGAACTCAGAGTTTCAAATGCCAGAGCTAAGAGCCTTGAGGCATTTTCATCGGCTATTTTGACAATAACTGATGAAAATGCCTCGAAGTCCTTAGCTCCAGCATTTGAAACTGAGTTCTATTATGACAACTTACTTGTCCTATACTAAATATATATATATATATATATATATATATGTTTCACCTGAGGAGATGTATATGCACCTATGATGCATTACAACTGTTTGTACAGCATCTCACCTGCAAGGTACTAGTGTATGATGGGTTGAAATGATTGTAGTGGTTCTGAATAAAGAGTTTAGGGAATTCCATTTTTTTCATATTATATATATATATAATTATATATATATACACACACACACACATATATATATATATATATATATATATATATATATATATATATATATATATACATATATATATATATATGGAGGTTAGGGTGTAGAGGCAGGCAGCTAAGTGGTTAGTGGGTCGGATTCATGATCATAAAATTATGATTTTTATTCTGAGACTGGGAAAAATTGTGTTCTTAAGTAAAGCACTTCATTTCACGTTGCTCCAGTCCATTCAGCTGGTAAAAATGAGTAACCTTGCCACAGACTGGCATCCTGTCCAGGTGGGTAACATATACACCATGGAAACCAGCACTATAAATCTATGTGACTTGTGACAGATCTTTTATCCTTTTTAATTTACATACACACACACACACACACACACACACACACACACACACACACACACACACACACACACACACAGAAACTAATAACAAGTTAGATTCTACATGAAAGCTAGATGTGTCAGAAATAGCAACCAATTCTTTTTCAAATCACATCCTTGCAGTTCATGTTACTTTGATACAATTGTTGGGCACCACTTGATGGCTCTGCTAGCTTTATATAAAATGAAATAAAAAACATCATTTTAAATCAACATTACAATTCTGCCAAAAAAAAAGATTTTCCACAATTTGAAATGAATACATATACTGCTTTCGTTGTCTTGCTAATTTCCTCCCCACCATCATCTCTCCATCTCTCCCTCTTTTCATAGTTTTGTACAAGAAAAAAATTTAGAGGTCATGTTTATTTAGATGCTGAGACTCAATTCATTTTAATTAAAAAATGAAAACTTAATTTAAGAATTAAAAAAAAAAACAATCAATGTTGATTAACTGGAACAACATTTTGAATTATTAGAAACTGAGAAGACATTTTAAACTACTCTCTTAGGAGTTTCTATATAATTTCTAAGGAAATGAATAGCACTAGCTAAGATTTTAAAGATTTAATTCTTGAGCCTCATGCCCACCTCTAGATTCTAGATTTAAAAATCTGGCAAAATATCTTTCATCTTTCAATTATTTCAGTCATTAGACTGTGGCCATGTTGGGGCACTGCCTTGAAGAAGTTTGAATCAAATGAATTGACTTCAGTACTTATTTTTTTTTAATGCCTGGTTCTTATTCTATCAGGCTTTTTTGCTAAAATCACTAAGTTACTTGAACATAAACACACCAACGCTGGTTGTCAAGCAGTGGTGGGGGACAAACACAAATACAAAGATGACACGTGCACAGACATACACACACATACAACAAGCTTCTTTCAGTTTCCATCTACCAAATCCAATCACAAGGTTTTGGTTGGCCCAAGGCTATAGTAGAAGACACTTGCCCAAGGTGCTTAACAATGGGACTGAAACCAGAACCATGTGGTTGGGGAGCAAGCTTTGTGCCTCACAGTCATACCTGCACCTAAATATATATACCTGTAATCAATAAATACAGTAGTTATGATATGGCTGATTTAATGACATCCTCAGTTCATAAACTCATTTAAGTTTAGAGTAATGATCTAACAAATCAATTATTAGTGCTTATGTGAAGGACACATAGTGATACTGTTAATAGGGGGGGGGGAGCAAAAGTTAAATAATCTAGCTTCTGACTCAGCCAAGTGTGACTACCAATGATGATGAGGAGGAGGAGGAGGATGGTGGTGATGTTGGAACATTTAAAAAATGTTTGTAGATTACAAAATAAACTAATTAATTCAAGATAAAAAAAAATAACTGGTGCAAGAAGCTTACTTCCCAACCACATGGTTCGGGATTCATTCGCACTGCATGGCACCTCGAGCAAGTGTCTTCTACTATGGCATCAGGCCGACCAAAGCCTTGCGAGTGGATTTGGTAGACAGAAACTGAAAGAAGCCCATTGTATACGCGTGTGTGTGTGTGTGTGTGTGTGCGTGTGTGTGTGCGTGTGTGTGTGTCTTTGCATCTGTGCTTGTTCTCCCACTCTTGACAACTGGTGCTGAGGTGTTTATGTCCGTGAAACTTAGTGGTTCAGTAAAAGAGACCAATAGAATAAGTACCAGGCTTTAGAAAAATAAGTACTGGGGTTAATACATTCGACTAAAGATTCTAGAAGGTGGTGCCCCAGCGTGACCTGGCAGAAACATTAGCACTCCAGGTGAAATGCTTAGTGGTATTTCGTCTGTCTTTATGTCCTGATTTCAAATTCTGCCGAGGTCGACTTTGCCTTTCAACCTTTCGGGGTCGATAAGTTAAGTACTAGTTGTGTACTGGGGTCAATCTAATCGACTAGCCCTTTCCCCCAAAATTTCAGGCCTTGTGCCTAGAGCAGAAAAAAAAAAGCAATCCCCAGCATGGTCTTAGTCAAATGATTGAAACAAGTAAAAGATAAAAGAAAAGATCTCCAGTGATAATTATAAGTCAAGATGCTAAATCTTAGAGCTTCTACGTGGCCATTTGATCTGTTACAAATAGCAACAAAATCTCCCTCAAATCACATTCATTATCATCATCATCATTTAACATCTGCTTGTTCATGATTGCATGGGCCAAATATAGTTCATTTGAGGCAGATTTTTCTACACCCAGCCTTCATCTGTTTCCAAGCAAAGTAATATGTGTCCATGGCCAGACATTCTTGCAGAATATTGGAAATAAATAACATTGCTTGTATGACTGACACTCATTTACAACTATCATGTAATGTCAAAACAAGGAAACACAAGTAAACCGCCCCCCCCCACACTACCCCCCTCTCTCTCTCACACACACACACACTATCTCTCTCTTTCTCATACACACACTACCTCTCTCTCTCTCTCTCTAACACACACACACACACACACATTTGTATGATAGGCTCCTTTCAGTTTCTGTCAATCAAATTCACACAAAAGGCTTTGGTTAGCCCAAGATTACAGTGGAAGACACTTGTCCAAAGTGCATGCAGTGGGACTGAACCCAGGACCATGTGGTTGGTAAGCAAGCTTCTTACCACACAACCATGCCTTCTACCACCTTAACCTTTAGCACACTGTAGGTGCATCAAGTCATCATATGAGTTTTCTGTCCTGTAGTGGCTGGGCAGTGGCAGGGAGGAAACAATTGCAGAGAAAATGCAATGTCTTAAAGGTTAAACAGAAGGACATGTTGGATTATATAGTTTGATATATTCTCTGCTTGAGGTAGGAAATATGGCATGGTGATGGCTCAGATACCTTTGATCATGGATAAACTTGACCTGGTTTGACTTGGGTCTAAACAAACAAACATACAATACATGTGAGCACTGGTAGCTATCCAGGGCAAATGTTCTCCTTAATGCATCAATCGAATTGGCTAATTTCTTTTATTTATTTAGTAAACAAACTATCACGTTGCAAAGCTGTTGGCTACTATTTAAGAAGCTAAAAAAATTAATCTTGTCACTATGATTTGGATTACACACAACGAATCAAAGATTAAATGTGACTTGTTATTTTTTCTTTTTTGTGTGTGTTCTATATTAAATCTGCCAGTTCACACAATGCAAATAGTTTTAGCTGTATTAATGGGTTTATGCGAAAATGATGAAATAGAGAACAATTTAATTTTCTATATGACAATGATGAAATTTGTTTACAACGGTAATAATCAAAATGAGTATGATTACAATTATACTCCTTATATTCTTCAGCTACTAACTTTGAGGCACTTTTCAATACTATAAAATTTTGAAGTTAAATTTTTCCTTAGATACATATATCCTCCTCCTCTTTCTTCTAATTATTATTTCCATTTCTCTTCTCAGAGCTCTCAATTTCATTTGCTCTCGTTAATTCTGTAAGAGCAGAGCTGTACATGTCAAAGATCTCACAGGGTCTCTTTCCACAATACATAACACCCAATCACCAATTTCAAGATCCTCACTGTCCCTAATAAAGCAGTTTCCTGAGCATGTTCTACCCTCAGGTCAAGCCCGGTTTCTCTAACATATTTCTCAGACTTGGTGGTTAGTGCTCCCAGTGCCTCTACAACTACTGTAATGACAGTAACTCTTTTCATTACCCACATTTGTGTAATTTCATCTTTTAGTACCTTGAACTTTTCAATATTTTTCAGCTCTTTATCACCCACTCATGCAGCCCCAGGTATGGCATTATCTATGATCTTGGGTTCCTTTTATTCACTACAATAATGTCTGACCTCCAAGCATCAATTACTGAGTCACACTGGATTGTAAAATTCCATAACATCTTATACTCATTATTCTCAGTGATGCCCTGTGTTCCTTCAAGACTATACTTCTCATATAATCTCCAGTGAACAAACTTATCTATGTTATTATGCCTTCTTTTGTATTCCTTTTGAACCAGTTTGCTACACAAACTCACAATATATGAGATTGTTTCATTTTTGCAACCGCACATCCTACAAAGGGGTGATTCGCTGCTCTTATCTATTGAGAACTTGGTGTAATTAGTTCTCAGGGTTGGTTCCTGGCAGCTGCATATCAATGCCTCAGTGCATCCCAGTCCTCAGTCAAATCGTCCATGGTGCAGAAGCAGGACAATGACATATTCTGGAGGAACAGCCCATAGCATAGGTGAGAGGATAAGTGAACATTAGTGGGAACTCACAGAGGAGAAAAGCTCAAGCTTATCAGTGCTATACCAACATGCTAAACTTGAGTATGGTGGGTTTGGTAGATAACATAGATGTTAGGATCTTACTGATACATAGAACAGACACAATTCTTAGACAGATTACAGAGACGACACACATAATAGGAAATAGACCAAGCCTGAACAGAAAATGTGAATGGAGTAATAACCCCACTACCACCACCACCACATTCTGCAACCGAACAACTATGGACAGAATAAAAGAAAAATAAATAATGATACAGATACAAACAGTGTAATATACAAACTTATATACACACATACACATACCTAAGACATAGACACACACATGCACAGATGTAAATGCATGCACATATAGGTTTACATACTATAGAAAGACAAAATGAGATAGACGGGACAAGACCAGACTGGAGTAGAAACACGAAGGACAGAAAGTCACCGAAGAGGTCACAGAATGTGTGACCAAAAAACTCTGATAAAGCTAAAGTGAAGATCAAATAAATAGTGCGCGTGTTTATTGGCAAAAAAAAAGAAAAGAAAATGACCATCTCCAGATATGACTGTGTGTATATATATCATCATCATCATCATCATCATCGTTTAACGTCCGCTTTCCATGCTAGCATGGGTTGGACGATTTGACTGAGGACTGGTGAAACCGGATGGCAACACCAGGCTCCAGTCTGATTTGGCAGAGTTTCTACAGCTGGATGCCCTTCCTAACGCCAACCACTCAGAGAGTGTAGTGGGTGCTTTTACGTGTCACCCGCACGAAAACGGCCACGCTCGAAATGGTGTCTTTTATGTGCCACCCGCACAAGCCAGTCCAGGGGCACTGGCAACGATCTCGCTCGAAAATCCTACAGGAGCCAGTCAGGCGGTACTGGCAACGGCCACGCTCAAAATGGTGCATCTCATGTGCCACCCGCACAAGAACCAGTCCAGGGGCACTGGCAACGATCTTACTTGGCTTGCCGGGTCTTCTCACGCACAGCCCATTTCCAAAGGTCTCGGTCCGTAGTCATCGCCTCGGTGAGGCCCAATGTACGAAGGTCTTGCCTCACCACCTCAGCCCAGGTCTTCCTGGGCCTACCTCTTCCACGGGTTCCCTCAACTGTTAGGGTGTGGCACTTTTTCACGCAGCTATCCTCCTCCATTCTCACCACATGTCCATACCAGCGCAATCGTCTCTCTTGCACGCCACAACTGATGCTTCTAATGTTCAGCTTTTCTCTCAAGATACTTACACTCTGACGGGTATTCACATTGACATTACACATCCAACGGAGCATACTGGCTTCATTCCTTGCGAGCTTACGTATGTCCTCAGCAGTTACAGCCCATGTTTCACTGCCATGTAGCATGGTTGTTCGTACGCATGCGTCATACAGTCTGCCTTTTACTCTGAGTGAGAGTCCCTTTGTCGCCAGCAGGGGTAAGAGCTCTCTAAACTTTGCCCAGGCTATTCTTATTCTAGCAGCTACACTTTCAGCGCACCCACCCCCACTACTAACTTGGTCGCCCAGATAGCGGAAGCTATCGACTACCTCTAGTTTTTCACCCTGGAATGAGATAGAAGTTGTTTCCTGTTTGTTTGCAGTCTTTATTGCACCTGAACATCTGCCACAAACAAAAACTAACTTGCTAGTTAACCTGCCTTTGATGTTGCTGCACCTCTTATGTGTCCATAGCTTGCACCGGGTACATCTTATAGAGTTACTACCTACTCCTTTTCTACATACTGAGCAGGGCCATCTACCTATGTATATATATATATATATATATATATATATATATATATATATATATATATATATAGTACATTAAAACTTTCCCATAGTAATGTTATTAACTGTATTTTATTAGAATGTTTTACTTTATTGACTGTTTTAATTTAGCAGTAGATCATGTGTGAAGATATGAAATAAGATTTAAAAAATAAAATTGAAATAGTAAAATTTCTTGGAAATGCTTTAACAAGATGGCCCAAAGACATTAAATATTTATAAATACCTTACACATTCTATTTTTTATGTGAATGTATGCATACATATGTATGTATGTGTGTGTATATATATATATATATATATATATATATATATATAAATAAA
>NC_142934.1:63098184-63170684 GCF_046866305.1 Octopus bimaculoides | reverse complement strand
CAGACTGGAGCCTGGTGTTGCCATCCGGTTTCACCAGTCCTCAGTCAAATCGTCCAACCCATGCTAGCATGGAAAGCGGACGTTAAACGATGATGATGATGATATATATATATATATATATATATATATATACATACATATATATATATACATAAATATATATACACACACACACAGATATATATATACATGTATATATATTTATATAAAGGGCATTATTACAGAAAAATAATAACGCCACACAGTGGACTTCTCAAAATAACCACATTTAGTACCTAATGCGAGGAAAAACAACCAACAGAAGATGACCAACTTTCTTTTAAATAAACTTAAAATACATACATATACACACACACACACGTACATACATATATATATATCTACACATACATACAGGCGTTGGACAAAATAATAGAAACAGCATCATAATTTGAAATATCTATAAAACTGTCAAAAGCTTGTTTATTTTTATGTTTTTTGATTTATTATTAGTGTTGCTTAATATGTTTTGCTAAAATTGCTGTTTCTTTTCAGAAAAAGGTAATTAAAATTCATTAAAATGACAGATCTATCAGACTTTCAAAGAGGTCAAATTGTTGGTGCTTGTATGGCAGGCGCTAGTGTAATGAAAACAGCTGAAATGTTTGGTGTATCAAGAAGTACTGTCTCAAAAGTAATGACAGCCTTTGAGAAAGAGAGAAAAACCTCCTCGTCAAAACAAAACTCCGAAAGAAAACCAAAACTTGCAGATAGGGACTGTTGGACTCTTATGCAAATTGTTAGAAAGGATCACAAAAGTACAGCTCCCCAAATTACTGCAGAACTTAATGACCACCTCGAGAACCTAGTTTCCACAAAAACTGTTCACCGGGAGCTGCACAAAGCCGGATTTCATGTGGTGGGCTGTAATCAGAAAACCACTACTTTCAAAAACAAATGTTACAAAGTGTTTAGAGTGGAGCAAAGACCTACAGAATTGGTCCCTAGAGCAGTGGAAAAATGTTATTTTCTCATACAAGTCATCCTTTACTTTGTTTCCAACCACCAGCCGAGTATACATGTGGAGACAGCCAAAAGAAGCATTTGACCCAGACTGCCTTCTTCCAACTGTTAAAAATGGAAGAGGATCTGTGCCAATCTGGAGGGGGGTGGCTATATCTTGGAAATCTGCCGGCCCAATGGTTTCCCTTCATGGCAGAATTAATAGTCAAGACTATTTAAGCATTTTATTTGATCAAATTCATCCTATGGTTGCTGAACTGTTTCCGGAGAGAAACGCAATCTTTCACCAATTCACACAGTTAAAGTTGTTACTGAATGGCATGAGGAACATTCTAGTGAAATCGAACATCTTATCTGGCCACCACAGTTCCCAGATCTCAATATTATTGAACATTTATAGTGCATTTTAGAAAAACAAGTAAGGATTTGATATCCTTCACCATTGTCACTACAAGAACTGGAGACTGTTTTAGCTGAAGTATGGACAAAACTTCCTTTGGAAACGATTCAAACTTTGTAGGAGTCCATACCTCGCAGAATTCAAGCTGTAATTACTGCCAAAGGCAGTCTTACCCCATATTAAAATAAATTTGTTTGAAATTTTAAGGTTTTTCCATTATTTTGTCCAACCCCTGTATATACATACACACACACACACACACACACATATATATATATATATATATAATGTGCGCACATACATATATATATATACACATACACACATGTATACACACACACACACACACACACATACACAAACATATCATATATGTATATATTTGTTATTATATACATTAAGATATACAGATATTAATCTCAATTATCCCAAAGTCTTTATTCTTTATGTACCAATATCTTCTCAATCATAGTAACACTGTGTTTTTGTTTTTTCTCATTCATTCTCAGTAACCATATTTTTTTTTGGTTTCATACACTCTAATAACTTTGCATAAAGATGTTACTTAATGCATGTTTTATTAAGTTCCGATTCCTAACATCACATGTAATGAACGAAAAAGTAAACTGTTTCACTCCTTCAATTGTGAAAAATCCTCTTTGTTTTAGTTTGCAGATTAATTTCTCATGCAATCCACATGAAAATTCTAAAATGTAGAATAGAATCTATCTCATTCATTTACTTATAGAGCAAGTGCAGTGTATCTAAGCAGAAAGTAAATTGAATCATATATCCAAATTGTTTAGACAGGTATGTAGATGAAATTTTTTCAAACTGCATAGATGAAACAGCTCTGAAACAGGCTTCGGTGTTACAATGTTATATAAACCACAGAGTATGAGTCCGAAAGGTGTCTAGGTTTTGACACTAAGTTCATTTGGTGCTTGTGATATGACAAATGCATTTAATTGTGTTTTAAAGTTGGCTAACAGTAGGAAAACTGCCATGGAATCCATTTCTGCTTAAAAGTTGATTTCTAGTGTCCTTTGCATGCACAGACTTTTGTGCACACACACACATGTATGTACAACTATACATACACATTTACATGCACACACACATGCATACATATGTACATAGATACATAATACATACATTCATAAATACATACCTGTATATGTATTTTTGGAAAATTACATTCTTGTAGTACATGAGAGACTGTATTGGTATAATAGTTTTAGGTGATGAGCTAATACCAACTTAATATTCCATACCTTTCTAATTTAAGAAGCTGAACTTAGCACTGCAAGCAAATGAAACTCTTGACAACAGTTTCGATCAGAGCTCAACCTTAATTTAAACATCACCAACAGCTCATTTCACTTATTCCAATAGAGACATATTTCAAACTTATTATGAGGCTCACATGTAAAGTCCTAGTGCCCCATATATTGTACACACCTGTTCTAAACCTTCCTTTTTGTAATAGGTATATGATAAAAGTAACTTTGTTTACCAGATTTCTTTTTTATTTTCACCTCGGAATAAAAAAGAAATAGGCAGTCAGGTTTCAAAAAAGTCTATATATCTTTTTAAAGAATATTTAAAAATATCAATGATTCTGATAATAAATAATGGTATTATTTTATTACACTCAAAACTAATATTATAGTCAAGATGGTATTCTGTAGTGAAGGAAATTTTATGTGCTAGCACAATTAATTTTACTTTTCTTGCTTGTTAATTAGCTTCATGTCAATTCTTATTGAGTAGACTGATAATCTAAGAAATCACAGCTGTAACAATTTCGTGTTTGCATAATAGTGTGTCTATGACTATGTTTTGTGATACGTATTTCCTTATTTCAGATGATAGTGTGGAATTTAAGGGTGATTTGGTTGCTATTTCTAGCAGTTAAACTACTATAGCAGGTTGTGTAAGTTATACTACATCTGTCTTCTTTTGTCTTTTACTTGTTTCAGTCACTAGACTAGAGCACCACCTCGAAAGGTTTTAGTTGGACAAATTGACCCCCAGTACTTATTTTTTTTAGAACCTGGTACTTATGCTATCAGTCCCTTTTTTACGAAACTGGTAAGTTATGGGGAAGTAAACAAACCAACTCTGGTTGTCAAACACACACACGACAGGCTACTTTTAGTGTCCATCATCCAAATCCACTCATGAAGCTTTAGTTGGCCTGGGGTTACAATAGAAGTTACTTGCCCAAGGTGCCATGCAGTGGACTGGACCCAGAGCCATGTGGCTAGGAAGCAAATTTCTTACTACACTGCCTACACCTAACACAAGCTATCACTTAAAAATTATATCTATATTGTAAAAAAATTCTGAAGTTTGCTTTATTTTCAACATCAGCTTATCTACATAGACCAACATTATCATGTTTGTCATTGTTTTAACATTCACTTTTAATGCTTGTACGGTTTGGCTGGTGTTCATTGGGGCAGATTTTCTACAATCAGATGTTGCCAACCTTCACCTATTTCCAAATAAGGTAATATTTTCCCCATGGAAAATATGTTTCCACGAATGATGAAAAACAAAATGACACTGCTTGCATGAGGGTGATAATCATTTATAACTACTGTGTGATGTCAAGACAATACACACACGAATACATGATAAACTATTTTCAGTTTCTATCTTCCATGACTACTCACAGGTGGAGGCATGTGACTTAGTGGTAAGAGTGTTGAACTCATGATTGTGAGATTGTGGTTTCGATTTCTGGCTTTGATTATAGTTTTGATTTCTGAGTGATGCGTTTGTGTTCCTGAGCAAAACACTTCATTTCACATTGCTCTAGCTCACTCAGCTAGCAAAAATGAGTAATCCTCAATGGACCGGCATCCTGTTCAGGTGGAGAATTTATATGCCATGAAACTGGGAAACTGGCCCTTTACTTAACCTTATGTCTACTCACAAGGCTTCAGTCAGCTCAGAGCTATGTAGAAGATGCCTGGTTCAGGAGTCACACAGTGGAATTGAACTCAATACTATGTGGTTGGTAAGTGAATTCAACCATTCGGCTATGCCTGTGCTTCCATGTTATTGTCTATTTCATAATTCACAGATGAATGAAAAGCAAAGCTAGCTATGACCAACTCCAAGCTCACAATACAGATGCACCAAAGTAGATATTGTAGTATTTAGCATTATTCTCTATAGTTCTGCATTGAAACCTGACTAGTGGTAACTTTGTTTAGTTTTGCAATTCTTTGCCTGTCCTGGTATCACATGTGATACACAAGACATATTTCTCTGGTGCATGGTTTGGCTGGTGTTCATTGAGGCAGATTTTCTACAGTCAGATGTTGCCAACCTTCACCTATTTCCAAATAAGGTAATATTTTCCCCATGGAAAATATGTTTCTATGAATGATGAAAAACAAAATGACACTGCTTGCATGAGGGTGATATTCATTTATAACTAATGTGCGATGTCAAGACAAAACACACAGAGTAACTTAAGACCAATGAAAAGAAAGCTTTATATGATACAGAACATATGAAACAAGATCTAACTAAAAGGTTAATAAAAATAAGTGCTGGTATTATATTAAGTCAGTTTAGTTGACACTACTTCACCTTCCTCACAATAACTGGTTCCTATGTGTAGTTATTTCACTTACATTAATACTGCTTTTCAGAAACATCATGCCCTTCAAAAGCTCTATTTCTTACCCATATATGAAGTTGATTAAAGATACTTATGATAATGAAATTTCAAGTGACTTATACTATCACAGTAATCTGAAGTTAACACTGGTCATAATTTCAACAAGATTTATCAGCTTATAAAATTAGTTAATTAACAGTTATTAACTCAATCAGAAATCAACAATAATCAATGAAGAGCTTCTTGCCATTCAATATTTATTATGTGATTTCAATATCACACTTTCTTCACTTTGATGTAATTTTATGGAAGTCATTATGGTTTTGCTGTTGTCTAATGTTAACATTTCTCTTTGACTTTTTCATTTCATAATTAGGAATTCTTAAAGCTGAAATATTAAAAAAAAAACGTAATTTTCTCTACAATCTGTATCAGTTAAGTAGCTTTCTTCAATTTCCATCCTTATAGCTATATAACAATACTGTAAAGCAACAACGATTTCTTTCTAGACTTGAATCTCTACAAATCTATTCATCAAATTATTTATTATATCTCTTCTCTCAAGGAACAAAATCCTGTATATTGAAAAATATAAATTGCAAAGGAGAAATCAATAAAATGTTTAACCACTACATGGAGAGGCATGTTATGATTGGTATTGTTGTGTCTTTTGCTGATGATACAGTACACCGTTATAACCATTTATGTGTCAGAAAAATAAGTAAAAGGAGAGAGAGAGAGAGAGAGAGAGAGAGAGAAAGAGAGAGAGAGAGAGAGAAAGAGAGAGAGAGAGAGAGAAAGAGAGAGAGAGAGAGAGAGTAAAAGAGATAATGTCTTCTTGGTAGGCTGTTGAAATAACTGGTACTAACAAATTAACTTTTGTTTCATTAGTGCTGTAGCATTACTGAAACCAGGGGCCATTAGATCTGGTTGGGTGATATTTTTTGCCAATAACATCTATTCACTCTCATAAGAATTTCATTTGCTTTAAGACCAAGTAGGGTAAAAAGCCAGGGTAGCTTGAAGATATTTCAAATGAGACATGTCAACCATTACAAACATCAAAGTTTAATTGTTTAGTACTGAAAATAATACTAAGTGACCAATATGATATTTAAATCATGAAATGATAACAACAAAATATATTTTTGGGACAATATTTTGTCAGTATAATAGGCTGTTTTGAATAAATTACTTTAGCTGATTTTGTGACAGCTAAAAGTTGATTGGTTTGAATGGTAGACTGTCAAAGTGCCAAGACCAAATCTGTTAACATATGAAGAGGAGGGAATTTCTAAATTGATAAAGTGAAATAAAAAAAAAAAAAAACAAATGAAGAAAAATTTATTTACCTTGAGGTGAGTTGCCATATTTTTCTGCGACAAATTTCAAATCTGCATGTAAATCAATTTCTGTTTCGATTGTACTTGACTGTGAATTTGCAAAATGAATGAACACCTACAATAAAATAACATGAAAATCACATCAAGTTTAATTAGAAGATGAAATTATGTAAATATATAATTTCTTTCACTCAGTAAAAGTATGTATTGTAGCACTTTTGAAGTATCACTGAAATAAAGAATTAAAGATACCAGATATGAGCTTGGAGGACAAAAACTAAATAAATAAAAAAATTAAAAAAAAAAGACAGTGTAAAATCATAGACTTTGCTATACCATATATAGTAGAGTGGATACCAAAGAAATTTAGGAAATTAAGAAATATCAAGACCAAGCCAGAGAGATGAAGAGCTTGCAAGATAGAAATGGGACAATTATTCCTGTGGTGCACTTGGCACAACACTCAAAAACTTACCTAAGAAATTGAAGAAAATTGGAATTGAGATATGTACTGTTACTCTGTAGAAAAGTGCCACCCTGTAATCTGCAAGAATCCTAAGAAAGATTCCTGAGCTATGGGGAGGTTTGTTGTCACCAAACCTCAAAATTGCATTTTTTGCTCATAAAATTCACATGTAATATTTTGAATAATAATAATAATATAATAATAATAATAATTTTCCTGCATAGAAAATACCCTAACCGTCTGTCCAAGCCAGATATTGATCAAAATCTAACACACCAATGGCTACAAGGGACAGGTCTAAAAGGGGAAACAGAAAGGTTTGTTATTGCAGTGCAAGATCAGAGCTTACCTACCAGAAACTACGATGTAAATGTCCTTAAAGATGGATCTGACCTCTCATGCAAAATTTGCGAAAAATTCAAAGAAACAATTGATCATGTTGTTTCTAGCTGCCCAGTCCTCGCTGAAAAGGAGTACTGCATAAGACATGACAGAGACTAGGGCAGTACATACACTGGAATGCTTGTAAATACTAACAAATGAAATCCCATGATAAGTGGTACAGGCACCATCGAGAGGATGTAGTAAACGGCGAGGGCATCACCATCCTTTGGAACTTCCCAATACAGACAAAAAAAATTGATTCCAATCGACCAGACATTGCGATCAAAGACTACAACAGAAGAACTTGTCTGTTAATAGATATGTCTGTCCCACAAGATCAAAATGTCTCAAGAAAAGAATATGAAAAGTTTTGTCACTATAAAGATCTTCAAATTGAAATAACAAAAATGTGGAAGCTTAGTACTATGATAACACCAGTAGTAATTGGTGCATTGGGAATGATAAAGAAGGGAGCTGAGAAGTATATTAAGCAACTCCTTGGTAACTTCAATCTTCATGAAGTACAAAAGATAACCTTGATGTGTACAGCCAATATACTACGGAAAGCAATCTCCATCTAAAATGGAATAAATGTGGTGATAATTTTAGCATGCATAGCAAAACAAAAGTGCTCTTGCTACTCTTGGCCTCTGGAGGATGCCCAGTACTAAGGCAGCTGAAATAAAGTTATAATGAAAAGAAACCATAAATGATGATGATGATGATGATGATGATGATGATGATGATGATAATAATAATATTTTAAAGGATTGACCTAATTCTTCATAAAGCTAAAATGTTCGGCAAGTTCTGTTGAACTACTGTTATTGTACCTGACATCATATTGCACCTCAACCGGGGCTACCAGATGGTCTGAAAGACCAATTCTATGACACCTTCTTGCAAACTACCTCGTCGACGAGTGACAGGGACCTTATCTTTGTGGCTGGAGACTTCAACGGTCATGTCGGACGTCGTGCTGGAGGCTTCCATGGCATACATGGAGGCTATGGCTTCGGTTCCCGCAACGAGGAGGGAACCAGACTGCTGGAGTTCTGTGATGCAACCGATCTTATGGTCTGCAATACCAACTTCAGGAAACCTGCCAGTCACCTAGTCACCTACCGCTCTGGCAGACACTCTAGCCAAATCGACTACATCCTCGCCAGAAATAGGGAAAGAGGGCGGCTTATAAATGCCAAAACCTACCCTGGCGAAGAATGTACCCCACAACATAGATTAGTAGTTAGCGACTTTGGGATCAAGGCAAAATGGGTGCCCAGAATTAGACAGGCTTGGAGGAGAAGGGTGTGGAAGCTTAAAGACCCTGCAAACGGACAGAGACTTAGAGACAAGTTACTTGAAGCATTTAACGAAATAGAAGGGGATATAGCATCATACAACGTGGAAGACAATTGGAGATTTCTGCGGGACAACCTGTTGAAAGCCACCGACCAGATTTGTGGGTGGTGTAAAGTCCCCTTCCGACCCAGAGTAACGTGGTGGTGGAACAAGGAGGTAGACAGGGCTATTAGACAAAAGAAACAGGCTTGGAAGGACTG
Organism: Octopus bimaculoides; assembly: GCF_046866305.1. Classification (NCBI taxonomy): domain Eukaryota; kingdom Metazoa; phylum Mollusca; class Cephalopoda; order Octopoda; family Octopodidae; genus Octopus; species Octopus bimaculoides. The sequence goes on along the minus strand of NC_142934.1, from coordinate 63,161,887 downwards.
GAAGAACGGTGGTAGCAGGGAATTGTACCAATGTGCCAGAAGGGAGGCTAGGTGACAGGTTTATTTAGCCAGAGGGGAAGCAGATAAGGAAAGATTTGCCAATGTTCTGCGCCGTGAGGACCAAAGACTCGAGGTATTTCGTGTTGCAAGACAGTGTAGGAGAGAGAATAGTGATGTTGTAGGAGAGAAATGTGTTCGCATGGATGATGGTACGCTTGCATTAAATGAGGATGCAAAGAAAGAGGTCTGGAGATGCCACTACGATAGATTGCTTAATAAAGAGAATGAATGGGAGAAAGAGAGCCTGCTGTATGTCGACCCAATAGAGGGACCAGCTATCCGAGTTGATAGTACCAGGGTAGATAAAGCAATTAAGAGTATGAAGACCGGGAAAGCCCCCGGCCCATCAGGAATCACTGCAGAGATGCTCAAAATATCTGGCAGTGTTGGCTATAGCCTAGTCACCCGTATTATGAACCAGGTGATACACGAAGGAGTCATACCCAATGACTGGTGTAGCAGCATCATAGTCAACTGCTACAAAGGTAAAGGTGACGCTTTAGATACAAATAATTACAGAGGCATCAAGCTGTTAGATCAGGTTATGAAAGTTACAGAGAGGGTCATAGCCCAACTAATTAGGGAGTGAATCAATTTAGATGAGATGCAGTTTGAGTTCGTGCCAGGTAAAAGCACTACTGATGCCTTATTTCTAGTGAGACAGTTGCAGGAGAAATACCTAGCTAAGGATAAACCTCTGTACCTGGCTTTCGTTGACATGGAGAAAGCCTTTGACAGGGTCCCCCGATCCCTTATCTGGTGGTCAATGAGGAAACTTGGGATAGAAGAATGGTTAGTGAGAGCTGTGCGAGCCATGTACAGAGATGCTGCCAGTAAGGTGAGGGTTGGAAATGAGTAAAGCAATGAATTCCGGGTAGAGGTAGGGGTCCACCAAGGTTCCGTCTTCAGCCCCCTCTTATTTACCATAGTCCTCCAGGCAATCACAGAGGAGTTCAAGACAGGTTGCCCCTGGGAGCTCCTCTATGCTGATGACCTTGCCCTAATTGCGGAGTCACTATCAGAACTAGAGGAGAAGTTTCAGGTGTGGAAGCAAGGTCTAGAATTGAAGGGCCTTAGAGTCAACCTAGCTAAAACCAAAATCCTAATAAGTAGGAAGGTAGATAAAACACAAACCCCTTCAGGTAGATGGCCCTGCTCAGTATGTAGAAAAGGAGTAGGTAGTAACTCTATAAGATGTACCCGGTGCAAGCTATGGACACATAAGAGGTGCAGCAACATCAAAGGCAGGTTAACTAGCAAGTTAGTTTTTGTTTGTGGCAGATGTTCAGGTGCAATAAAGACTGCAAACAAACAGGAAACAACTTCTATCTCATTCCAGGGTGAAAAACTAGAGGTAGTCGATAGCTTCCGCTATCTGGGCGACCAAGTTAGTAGTGGGGGTGGGTGCGCTGAAAGTGTAGCTGCTAGAATAAGAATAGCCTGGGCAAAGTTTAGAGAGCTCTTACCCCTGCTGGCGACAAAGGGACTCTCACTCAGAGTAAAAGGCAGACTGTATGACGCATGTGTACGAACAACCATGCTACATGGCAGTGAAACATGGGCTGTAACTGCTGAGGACATACGTAAGCTCGCAAGGAATGAAGCCAGTATGCTCCGTTGGATGTGTAATGTCAATGTGAATACCCGTCAGAGTGTAAGTATCTTGAGAGAAAAGCTGAACATTAGAAGCATCAGTTGTGGCGTGCAAGAGAGACGATTGCGCTGGTATGGACATGTGGTGAGAATGGAGGAGGATAGCTGCGTGAAAAAGTGCCACACCCTAACAGTTGAGGGAACCAGTGGAAGAGGTAGGCCCAGGAAGACCTGGGCTGAGGTGGTGAGGCAAGACCTTCGTACATTGGGCCTCACCGAGGCGATGACTACTGACCGAGACCTTTGGAAATGTGCTGTGCGTGAGAAGACCCGGCAAGCCAAGTAAGATCGTTGCCAGTGCCCCTGGACTGGTTCTTGTGCGGGTGGCACATGAGATGCACCATTTTGAGCGTGGCCGTTGCCAGTACCGCCTGACTGGCTCCTGTAGGATTTTCGAGCGAGATCGTTGCCAGTGACCCTGGACTGGCTTGTGCGGGTGGCACATAAAAGACACCATTTTGAGCGTGGCCGTTTTCGTGCGGGTGACACGTAAAAGCACCCACTACACTCTCTGAGTGGTTGGCGTTAGGAAGGGCATCCAGCTGTAGAAACTCTGCCAAATCAGACTGGAGCCTGGTGTTGCCATCCGGTTTCACCGATCCTCAGTCAAATCGTCCAACCCATGCTAGCATGGAAAGCGGACGTTAAACGATGATGATGATGATGATGATCATATCTTTGCCCATTGAATCTTTTGTTTAATTGTTCTGTTGTACAACCAACATAAATAAAGTTGTGTTTGGTGCATTCTGCTGCATACACCAAATGGGAATCTCTACATGTCCCACCTTCCATGTAAATCATAACATTTCTGTTATGACCCCTGATGGAATTGACTTGACTCATGTTGCAGAATGAATAGGGCTTACCTCTTTTGCAGCTGTTTTTCAAAGTACAGCATGCAGAAACTCTAGTGTTAGTTTTCTTGGAGTCAGAAGTAGAAGTTAATAGCTGTCTTATATTTTAATTCCATCTAAAGGCTACAATAGATGGCTGAGAAAAAATTTGTTTGAAACAAAGATATTTTTCCACAACATGCTAGTAACTTTCATGTAACACTTGAAATGCCAGCAAAATTTCAGTGCCAGTTAACCACTAAAGGTTAACATATTGTACTTTGTCACATATTGTACCTTGTTTGCTAAAATTATGCATGAAAGGTTGACTTCCTTTGCTAATCTTAGTTATGTCATTTGCAATTTCCTTTAATTATGATTCACCATAACTGTGTTTGACAAAATGGTGTACAAAAGTATTTTTATGTTTCCAGTCATCCCCGATATCAGTACAAACCTGTTTTATCTTCAAAAGTTGAGATTTCAGATTTGACTGAATTATATGATGTGATATCATTCAACCAATAAAATATCTTTAACAATCACATTGCACTCTTTGTAATGTATTATTATTATAATAATAATAATAATAATAATAATAATAATACGTTATAAAAATAGTACGTTATAAAAATAAAAATAGTACGTTATAAAAATAAAACTACTGAATAGTACGTTATAAAAATAAAACTACTGAATAATAATAGTAATAATAATAATAATAATAATAATAAGGAGGAAGAGGTAAGCTGGTAGAATCATTAGCATGCTGGACAAAAACCGTAGCAGTATTTTGTCTGTTCAAATTCTGTCAAGGTCAGCTTTGCCTTTCATCCTTTTAGGGCCAATGAAATATGTATCAGTTAAATGTAATTGACTGGGATCAATATAATTGATTGGCCCTTTTCCCCACAAATTTCAGAAGCATTAGCACATCAGGTAAAATGCTTAGTGGCATTTCTTCTGGCTGTAAATTCTGAGTTCAAATGGAGATAAAGTCAACTTTACTTTTTATCCTTTCAGTTGAGCACTGGGGTTAATGTAATTAAGTAAACCACCCCCAAAATTACTGGCCCTATGCCTACAATAGAATTGATTATTATTATTATTATTATTATTATAATAACTATAATAAGGTGGTGAGCTTTCAGACTCATTAGCATGCTGAGCAAAATGCTTAACAACATTTCGTCCATCTTCACATTTCGAGTTCAAATTCTGCTGAGGTCGACTTTGTCTTTCATCCTTTCGGGGTTGATAAAATAAGTACCAGTTGAACACTGAAATTGGTGGCCTTGTGCCAAAATTTGAAATCAATATTATTACTATTTCTATTACTATTATTATTAAAGAAGAAAAACCCAACAACAGGGAGAATAATGCCAACAATAACAACAACCACTTCTACCACATGTTTAGTTTTGATTGAGTAGGAGTACAGCATGAAGATTGTGGAACAAATAATTTATTCAAGCAATATTTCCTATCATGATCATCTGATTTAAAGACAGTAGGGGTATTTATTGGGCAAAAATTTGGTTGTTATACCGAGCAATTTGAATAACTACAACAGTAACTGGCTTATATAATTGGCTATAACAATATAAATAATGCATAATGCCTTCATACACACGAATCTCCATATAGCAGTATGATGTATGAAAACGAAAGTTTTCAACTTGAACAAAGTTGTGCTTCTTGATAGAGAGAACAACTCAAAGTATAAATGAAGAATATTATTTTGAAATCTTTCTACGTTGCGAAAATGGTAGATATAAATCAATAGATAAATCTTTAGTTCCATTAAAAGATAAAAGAACAGGCACTTTTGACAGTTTTCTCAATATAGCATGAGATGATTAAAGTGTAATCAGAAGAGATTGTGTGTAGTTTTTTAAACAGCATTTGTATGTGTGTGTGTATATGTGCAGTCTTTTTGTTGTTTTCTTCGAAAGAGTGAGAATGTTCAAGCCACAGTTAAATATAGCTGGACATAAGTATTTCAAACTACAATCCTTTTGAATGTAACTAGTGTATGTTATTGTTGTAGCTGCAGAATGGTAAAATGGTTAAGAGTTTGCTTCACAACCTTGAGATCCTTGGTTCAATCCTAATGTAATTGTCATCTTAACTACACAGTTATATCTTCAGCTACACACACACACATTTTATCATGATCATTATCAATATTGTTAAATTTCTATTTTCCATGTTAGTATGGAGTGCATAGTTTGACAGGAGGGAATGAGCCAGAGGACTATGCCAAGCTCCAATCAATGTCTGGATGTCCTCCTTAATGCCAACCACTTCACAGAATGTACTAAAAAAAGTAATGGTGAAGTTTCCTCCTCGAGTCATACTGACATGTAAGGGCTGGTTTTCATGGTGTACAAATTCCTCACCTGGATGGGATGCTGGTCTGTCGCAGGATTGCTCATTTTTGCCAGCTGAGTGGACTGGAGTTATGTGAAATGGAGTGTTTTGCTCAAGAACATAATATATACTTCATACAGACACACATTTTTCAATGCCATCAAATCAAAATTAAATGAAAACCATACTGGAATAAAAAAAAAAAACATTGTTTGGAATTGAAACTAATCAGGAATTCATCCAAGTATATAGATGCTGATAATGTGTCAAAGGCACACAGCATAGCAATTACTGCAGCAAGGTGTTAATGAAAATGTTAAATTATTTTTAATTATTAGTTTCTTTGTTTTGTTTAAAAATACAAACACGTAGTGTTGAGCAGCAATAAATTTAATTTACATGGGTGCGTGTATATATAATGTTAGTATATAATTTGTGTGTATGTGCGTGTGTGTGTGTGTGTGTGTTAAGGTGGAGAGCTGGCAGAATTGTTAGCACATTGAGCAAAATGCTTAGTGGTATTTCAATTTGTTTTTACATTCTGAGTTCAAATTCTGCCAAGGTCAACTTTGCTTTTCATCCTTTAGGGTTCAATAAAATAAGTAGCAGCTGAGTACTTGGGCTGATGTAATCAAATTACCCTGTCCCCCAAACTCGCTGGCATTGTGCCAAAATTTGAAACTAATATAATATGTGTTTGTTGATATGTGTGTGGGCATGTGGTAACCCTTAAGCATTCAGATTACACAGTCAAATGTATGGCTTATTTATTTACATTGTTTTAAATTAATCGCACATTATCTTGTGGCTTAAGAATTTGATGGTGTAATTGTTTATTTTTAGGTTAAGTGTAAGAATTTAGATCTGGCCAGTTTGAACATAAAAATGGCAGAATATTTTGACTGATCATGGCCAGTTTAAATGCAAGTGTGTGTATATACACACATGTGCAAGTGTGTGTATATACACACACACACACATTAACCCTCACAAATATATACATAATCTGCACATATATTCGCACAATCATATAGATCAGTCTCAATCAACTCGTGATGCCAATCATAAAAAAAAAATGCATACACCCACATGCATGCACAGTGCATTTCCTCTGTTATCCTAGCATATATCAGTGATACCCTGGTTCACATGAACACACTGCTCTGATGCAGATCACTTCACAGCTCTCAGCCTCATGACACAAAAGTGAACATTCTCTAATCAGTATTCCCTCTATACTATTTACACTTGGCATCTCAATTCCCACCTAATCTCTTGTTATTACTCTTAAACACATTTTTTTTTTTCACTCCTTCAAACTCCTGGTCACTTAGTTCTAATTGCCATGACACTACTACGCACTACTACCATGTTAAGTGCTTCATTAGCCTCTAGTATCATATTCAGTTTTTCCCATGAGAAAATTTACCTGTGAAAGACTGTCATCCTATATAAAGAGAAATGTGTCCCTCATTAACATCCTATCAACACAGAGTTTGCACTATTTACAGAACTGATGAATTGCTCACAGCAGATTATCTCTTTGAAATACCCAGCTCTCTTATCTTTTATGTTCTCCCTTTAGGCATCCCTTTGTACTGTTTGGAAGTTTCTATTAACAGGAAAATATTTTCACTTCCATAGCTTCCTTCTATTTTTAATTTTATTCCAAACCTTTCTCATTTTCCAGCTAAATTCCCCAGCCCTAAGTTTATGTTGAAGAGTACATTTTCGATCCTGAACTGATTCAGTGATTACAGTGTGCTAAGGAAAATTAAAAATAACATAATGAGCTTACTGAAGGAAACTAAAAGAATTATCTAAAAGTAAAATGGAGTTCAGTATTTCTTTTATATCTTAGCCAAATTTCAGTTTCAGTTAACTTTCCTGAGATTTCTTTTTTAGTTGTCTTTTTTTTTTTACTTTATCCCTTTCTGCATTTTGATGTATAAACAGCTCAAGGCCAACCAATGCCTTGTGAGTGAATTTGATAGATGAAAAATATGCGGAAACCAGTCATGTGTATATGTCTTTGTTGCAGTATTTGTTCCTACCTTTCAACTGCTTGACAAACAGTGTTGGTTTGCTTATATCCCTATAATTTTGTAGTTCAGCAAAAGAGCCTGATAAGTACCAGACTTGTAAAAAAAATATCAAGTACTGGGGTCTATTTGTTTGACTAAAAACCTTTTAATGCAGTTTCCCAGTAGGGTTGCATTCCAATGATTGAAACAAGCAAACGATAAAAGATCTATAACAGAAAAAGAAACAAAACAAACTATCACATTATTATTTCTAGCATAATATGATAAAAACTTCAAACATTTATTTTTAATTAAAAATATCTAATTCCAAGCTGGCTGCATAAATAAGGTAACTTATTTATCAGATACTAAGAAGTTTTTTTTTTTTAGACAAAGATGAGTAATAAAATTTACCTGATCAAGTGTTGTCTGTGTAACTGAGTATTCTTCAATATTCATTTGAGATTTCATATTCTCCATTATGCAAAATATCTTTGATAAAGAGACTTCTTTAATACCCAATTGATAACTAATCATGTTGTAATGTTTTTCTTTGCAGACTGCATGTGGGAAATGCTCTGTTATGTATTTCATCACAGGTTGAAGATCAGGATGCTGGCCATGTAGTCTTACAGCTAGCAAATAGCCATCACCAAATCTAGTTTTAAAAATAAAGGTAAAATCATTACAAAATGCATACAAAATCATTACAAAATATGAGTGATATTATATATCATCATCATCATTATTTTTGACATCCATTGTCCATGCTGGAATGAGTCGGATGGTTTGACCAGAGTTAGCAAGCAGAGAAGCTGCACCAGTCTGATTTGGCATGGTTTCTATGGCTCGATGCCCTTCCTAATGCCAACCAATTTACAGAGTGTGCTGGGTGTTTTACATGGCACCACACACACACACACACGTAGTTATAGCAAACAAGAATAAAACAAATGTACATTTCATGGGCTGTAACTGCTGAGGACATACGTAAGCTCGCAAGGAATGAAGCCAGTATGCTCCGTTGGATGTGTAATGTCAGTGTGAATACCCATCAGAGTGTAAGTATCTCGAGAGAAAAGCTGAACATTAGAAGCATCAGTTGTGGCGTGCAAGAGAGACGATTGCGCTGGTATGGACATGTGGTGAGAATGGATGAGGATAGCTACGTGAAAAAGTGCCACACCCTAACAGTTGAGGGAACCCGTGGAAGAGGTAGGCCCAGGAAGACCTGGGCTGAGGTGGTGAGGCAAGACCTTCGTACATTGGGCCTCACCGAGGCGATGACTACTGACCGAGACCTTTGGAAATGTGCTGTGCGTGAGAAGACCCGGCAAGCCAAGTAAGATCGTTGCCAGTGCCCCTGGACTGGTTCTTGTGCGGGTGGCACATGAGATGCACCATTTTGAGCATGGCCATTGCCAGTACCGCCTGACTGGCTCCCGTAGGATTTTCGAGCGAGATCGTTGCCAGTGCCCCTGGACTGGCTTGTGCGGGTGGCACATAAAAGACACCATTTCGAGCGTGGCCGTTTTTGTGCGGGTGACACGTAAAAGCACCCACTACACTCTCTGAGTGGTTGGCGTTAGGAAGGGCATCCAGCTGTAGAAACTCTGCCAAATCAGACTGGAGCCTGGTGTTGCCATCCGGTTTCACCAGTCCTCAGTCAAATCGTCCAACCCATGCTAGCATGGAAAGCGGACGTTAAACGATGATGATGATGATGATGATGATTTCAGGGCATCAATACATGTTTCAATGTTTCAGTCTATACACACACAGACACACACACACATGTACATCTACCTATATATATATATATTTTTATATATGATGTTGACCACTAACGTGGACATTTAATGTGCTAGAAATAGAAGCACATTAAATGTCCACGTTAGTGGTCAACGTCATATATAAAAATGTACTTTAATCCCCTGAGATTGCAGATACTGTTTCTGAATCTCTTTGATTCTTTAAATGTGCTAGCTTCCTGGCAATTAATTGATATTAATTAATATATGATTTTTTGCCATTTTTTAAATAATATATATATATATATAAATTTATATATGTGTATGTGTGTGAAAACTTGTTTAAACAGTTCATGACAAAGTTAATTAAATTAGTTAAGTAATTTAAGTAGTTAAGCAGTTTAGTAGGTAAAGTGATTAAAAAAAGCTGAGATTAACACAAAGAAACTAGTTGAGAAAACATGATAATCAGGGCTGGTTAACTAAGACATTGCCAAAAGGCAAAACCATTAGTGTGTCAGACTACCAGCAAAGATGTGCTTGGTTCATATTCCATCACTTGGGCTGTGCAGTATCAATTTTCAAAGCATTCTACTCTTTCTGTGCAAGAAGAAGAAACTAAATGGGTACCAGTGATACAGTTTAGCAATTTAAGCAGTGCAAGCCCTGTACCTCTTAATGAGCTACAGGGCTTATACTGTTTGTAGTGTTGAGATGAATGTAATTAGCATGGAGAGAAGATATTGATTCTACCAGACTAACAATATCTGGGCACATAAACACAAGGTGTTGTCTCAAATATCCAATGATTTATGGCACTCATTACCATTGATCCAGGATAGAAAAAGATAATGCAAATACATTTGTTTAACGTAATGGTTATTCTTAAAATGATTCCCTGATGAAGCTGATGCCTATTTTATATCTTTCACTAATTTTAAGCCATGACTTGTTTGGTGAGAGAGAAATAACGCATGTTAACAAAGAAATTTTAGATAGATAAAATTGTGTTTAGTGTATGCACTGCTCTCTCACTCAATAATAATAATAATAAATGCCCGGATGCAGTACCAGGCAGTGGCTCTCATGGCTTCTGATCTTAATTGATTGGAAGTGTTATCATGTACATTGTTTTGTCTTGGTATAAAAGATGGGCTACAGCAAATATTCTGCTTAATACCACAGATTTGCTTGTCAGTTGTTTGACCATAACCAGTTGAGCATGTCCCTTGGTGGCTGACGATATGTGCATCTCTGATCATGAGCAGAAGTAGTGGGGGAGCATCATAGCCATGTGTTGAGAGGAATTCTTTGGGGCTTGAATAATTCACCTTTGGGAACATGGGTGTTTTGCTCAACATCCTTAAACAAACCTTATTCAGGGACCTTTTGAGCGGGATGGGCTACTCGACTTGTAGAAAATTCTAACTGGACCCCACCTGCGAGGTCATGCACTGTTTATCTTGATTTGAGATCACCAGGTCGTGCACATATGGTTGTGATGCATGTGCCTGGTATACCCTTATCAGACGGGTAGTCATGATGGGTATATTGGGCTTCGTATATTTTACCCCAGTGTCACTTTGATGGCATGCACAATAATAATAATAATAAAAAGTAAGTGAATGTAGCATGCTGGCACAGAAAGAATACAAGAAAAGACATGATAACCTAGAGAGAGTAATCCACTGGGAGTTATGTAGAAAGCTAGGATTTGAACATACTGATAAGTGATATGAACATGAACCTAGTAAAGTACTAGAAAGTAAGAAATATAAAATGTTGTGGGACTTTAACATTCAAACTGACAGAGTAATAGAAAGCCTGATTTACTCGTAGTAAATAAAGAGAATAGAAAGAGCCAGATAATTGACTTTACAGTCGCAAATGATGAAAAAATCAATATGAAAGGTATAGAAAAAATAGTAAAGAATCAGGACCTAGCCATTCAGTTATAGGGATTATGGAAAGTGTGGGTAAAATGTATTCCAGTAGTTATAGGTGCATTGGGAAATATTCCTAAAGATCTGAACAGATGAATAGAGGAAATAGGCATAAAACCCAGTTTAGTACAGCTCTAGAAAACTTTGTTATTAGGGACAACTAGGATACTTAGGAGTGTTCTTGGCATCTAGGGTTACTTGTTGTAGCCTGATGTTAGGATTTTTTCTTTTCCAACAGTCTAATCTGTTGTGAGTATAGTAATAATAATAATAATCCTTTCTACTATAGACACAAGGCCTGAAATTTTGGGAAGAGGGATAGCCGATTAGATCAGCTCCAATGCTCAGCTGCTACTTATTTTATCAATCTTGAAAGGATGAAAGGCAAACTTGACCTCAGCAGAATTTGAACTCAAAAACATAAAGGCTGATGTAATGCCACTGAGCATTTTGTCAGATGTGCCAACTGGCAGCCATATACTACTACTACTACTACTACCACCACCACCACCACCACCACCAACAACAACAACAACAACAGCAAAAACAACAATGATAATAATAAATAACAAGGCCAGCAATTTTGAGGGAAGAAGGAATAGATGATACCATTAACCCTGAAAAAGTTGTCCTCAACACAATTTGAACTCAGAATGACAAATTCCACAAAACATCTTTTTACAAAACTCTAACAATCCTTACAGCTTGTAAACAATGCTCAAGTGCATCACAACTTGTCAGAAAAGGATGAAAAAGAGAGCAGAAAGCAGCAATAAGTCAAGTAAAGAGCCACAGCATTTATAACCACAGTGCTTAGAACCAGTGTTCTGAAATTTATTCTGTAGGAAAATTGAATGTTTTTTGCATGCTTGTTTTCATTATTTTAATGTTTTACTGGTTTTAAGCTTTGGACTGAAGCTAAGCCAGAGCACCAACTTCAATGAAATAGTTATTACATCAAACTGTGGTTGACTAATAGTTATTTTATCAACCTCAGAAGAATAAGAATAATTGAGTTAATATTGGTATGATGCCACAACTTTGGAGAAGATTGATACAGCTGATTGAAGCAGCTCAAGTACATGATTCAGCATGTATTTTATTGACAACTGAGGAATAAAACGTAGTTTATCTGGTGCTCCACATTCCTACCACTCTACTTAATAACATCAAATGTAATGTTTTATAGCATCATACATGGTCCGTTTTAAATAAGCTATCTTGTTTCACAGAATGGATACAAACAGCTTTGTTAATGTACATAAGAGAGTTAATTATATTGATAGAGACATGCATTGCAAGATGAGTGTTGTTTGTTGAGTGTAAAATGCTATAAAATTTGTTGTAATATATATATTCAGGAGAGAAGTAAACCAATAAAGTTCAAAACAGTGTAGTCTTTAGCATTCAAAAAAACTACATCTGCTAATATTATGAGGCATAACAAAAGGTGTATGGTTAGGTTATATATTCAGATCTTACAACTGTTCTACTATTATTGCATTGAATACCTCTACCCTCTGAACAAGGCACCTAAACTATGCAACTATGCTTGCTTCAATTTGCTTGACCAACTTAAAAAAAAAAAAAAATTAAATGGAAATCAAATATTCCATGTGCTTGCTGCTTACATGGAATAGCTTTACCTCCCCATGGTACCAATTTACAGCTTTTCTAAATCTGACAGAGTCATGCCAATGCTGAATTTTAGTGTAACTTTTAACTTTCTACAGTTTGGCTCCTTTTCAATTCAGTAAAATTTGGGATATTGCTAAATAACCTAATGAAATTCAAATCTGAATAATTTGGTATGCTAGGGAAGCCACCGTATCAAACTGATATTTCTCTGTAATTAGTAATTACAAAGAAATTTAAAACAACTTCAATAAAACATGTATTGATATTGTGAAAAATTCATGATGAAAAATTCAAAATATAGTCATTACTTTTGTAGAGATGGAAATTTCATTTCAAGATGTTTGTATTTCGAAATTTCAGATGGATGAAAGAGATATTTCCAGAGCATAAGATAATGCTTTAAATTTGAATTGAAACAGAGTGAATAATAAAAGTTACATTTTTTTTTATTGAGTTTCACATTTAATTCAAATTCAATTTGACTTTTCAAAAATACCTTTCAATTGATTTTTTTTTTTGCATTATATATATTTTTATTTATTTTTTAATTTGCAATTTCCACAAAATAAATAACTCTGAAAAACAAGACAAAATTCAATAAAATTCTGTTGTTATTTTAAAAATAATTATCAAAAAAAAGAAAAAAAAAAGAAATTACCTATTTTTTAAATGTTGTACACTTCCAAGGCACTGGAACCTACCATTTACCATTATAGCAATTTTTCCACATAGAGCTTCACACTCTTCCATACTGAAGTAGAATTTATGAATTTGTCATTAATAAAAAACAAAAACAAAAAATTTTAATAAGAATATATGAAAAATATTTAAAACAGGGAGAAATTCAAGTTTGTCAAATTATCGATAAGCAAAAAAAAAAAAAACAAACAAAAAAAACAAACAAACTGTAATCAGCTCATCTTTAACCCATATAATACAAAATTTTAACAAAATATTTTATTAACAGAGATAAAAGCTAGCAAGTAATCTAACATGCAAAAGTTATACACTAACTTTATCCCAATCATTTGGGTGTTATGTTTGTTCAACTAATTGCACAACATTATACTTCAAATAAAATGAAGGTGAAAATTCAGACAGCCATTGAGAAAATAATTCAATCCATTAGCATTTCCCATAGTGAGATAGTGTACAGGAAGAATGTATTCAATGAAAAATTCATACAAATCTAAACATTTGCTGTTCTGGATTTACACAAATGCTTTTATTCCACCAAAAATCTGTTTGCTTTTAAATCTTTCTAATATCCTTCACTATCTCTATCTAAACTCAGCACTTAATCAGTTAGGAATATTGTTATTCTTTAGAATTGCACTTCTTTGAAATCCATTACTTAGCCATGTGTTGCAACAAATCCCTAATCTCCATCTCTTGAAATGTTCCTTTTTTCTTTTAGTGAATCAATTAAAATAATTGAATAAACAAAGTGAACCAAAAATATTGATCTCTGGGATCGCCATGGGATCACACATTTACAGGGTGGAGGTGTGGTGCAATTGTTTCGAGTGAAAACTGTACATGGCTAGTTCAGTGTAGAAGTATGCACTCAGGATTTTCCCGATGCTCTACTATCATTGCTAGCTCATCACCACCTTTAATATTAACAATGACACAAGAAAACATCCTATGGATGCTTTAATGCAAATAGTTAGCCTCTTCCTCCTCCTCTTCCTTCTCCTTGTTTAATGTCTGTTTTCCCCACTGGCATGGTTAGACAGTTCAACTGAAACTGGCGAACCAGAGGACTGCATCAAGCTCCAACACTACTGTGCACTGCTACAAAGGAAATAATGCTAATCTCTTTTCTTCCTATTACAGTTATAACTTCAGTTGATTAAAAAATTATATTTGGCTCACTACATTACTATTGGTACACTGCATTTAATATCAATATTTAATTTGGTAAATATACTAAGCACATAAATATTCCATTTTCAGCATATGCAAAGATAATACAGTTAAATTCTCAAATTACTTTTCACAATTCTTCATAGTTTATTTCATTTTACATACATTGATTGTGATAACCTGGTTTGGAATTAATTTAAAGACATTTTTTTTCTTAATCTTTCTCTTAATAGTGAATATTGTTGGAGCAATTATTTTTATAGCTAAATGTCCTTCCTTGTCATTAAGTACTAATGAAAACTGAAGCTAGAAGCATAGCATAATGGTTATATAGGAATATAGGACCATTTAGTCAATAGTCTGACTTGTAGCAGTGCTTCAAATAGCAAAGCTTCATTGTATCATAAACCTTACAGTTAGTATTGTTATACTTGGGGTGGGTCATTTTTTTTTTACCATCCCCAGTTATAACAATATTTGTTTCAACACACGTTTTCACATCAATAATCTTGCTAAACAAATACATAAAGTAACTTACATATAGTAATTTGATTTAAATTTCAATTTCCATAATTATTTCCTCCTCCCTGCTTTCCCCAACTTCTGTGCGCTCTCTCCTCTCTCCCCCCACTTCTGTCATTCTTAAATCTCTTGAACCGATTGGAACCTGTCAAACTATCCAACCCTTGCCAGCATGAAACATGACTGATGATGATGATGATGGATTGTAATGATAATTTAAACTTTTCTAAACATTTATGGGTTATATAAAACAATATTCTACTGCTATGGATACCTGCAGACATCTTAAGAAAATTTGCAATAGCCTCAGTGGTTCAGTACTGAAACAGTTCAATGTTCTCAAATATTCTTCACAGTTAATAATTTTAACCCCATTCTGAGTTCAAATTCTGCTAAAGTCAGCTTTGTCTTTCCTCACAGGTTAATAAATTAAGCATCAACTGGTGCTAGTTCAATTATTGATGTTACTCTACAACAACATTTGTGATGCTGCACCAATATAAAACAGCAATATTCAAATTGTTACCCACTTTCATGCTTACATCAATAGGTACAACATTACTGTGTTGTTAAGAAGTTTATTTGCTAAGCACATAGTTTCAGGTTCAGTCCTATTGCATGGCACCTTGGATAACTGTCTTCTACAATACCCCCAGGCCAACCAATGGATTTGATAGACTGAAATTGAATGAATTTTTTTGTATATGCATGTATGTGTGAGAGCGAATATGTATGCCTCCTTATCTTGACAACATGGGGTAGTTATGAACAAGTGTTACTGACATACAGAGTCCTTTATTTCTTGCTTTCAGTGAAAACATGTTTGGCCATGAGGAAATACTCCCTTGCTTAGAAACAGATGAGGGTTGACAACAATAAGAGCAAAAGGCATCTGCTGAATAAAATCTGTCCCAACAAATTCTGCCAGACCCATGCAAGCCTAGAAAAAAGGATGTTAAAATGAAGATAACAATCATGATGATGATGATGACTCATATGACATTAATGAAAGAATAATAAATACCTGTGTGACGTTAAAATTATAGATCGTCCACTTTTTACTAGACTGTTGATGCAATTCCACAAATATCTCCGGGCTTTAGGGTCCATTCCAGAAGTTGGTTCATCCTTCAAATAATTAACATGGTCAGTTTATTTTAGAATTTTCTTTTCCAACATTAAACATTTTTTTTTATTTAATACAAATGTTTATATAACTTTTCCTCAAACTTTAAAACAACCCTTATTTTTCATTTTTATAAACTGAATGACATTACTCAATTAAGCAGAAGAATAATAAATTCATTAATCAAAATGAAAATGCTCCATGAGTTTGAATGAGTCATTAGTCCTTTATGAAGACTTTGTCACTAATTCTCCTCCTCCTCCTCCTCCAGTGTTTTAAATCTGGGTTTTGTCTCCATTTACGGGAGTGGCTGGATCTGCCTCAATACCATAGCAACTGAGGTAGGCAGGTGCAGCTCACCCCAACCTTTGGGCTGGTTGGTGCTCATTCTCCTTTGCTATCAAGAGGCTTTTTTGGAGCTGGATTTTCTATGGGGAGCATGCCCTTGCTTACCCCCAACCCCAGTTTCTAAACATGAGTGGTCTTGAGACCAAGGCCTCTACTACAATTTTAAAAAAATGTGGTGGAAAACTAGCTCAGGAAGGCAGGGACGCTACACCCTGAGACTCCTTTTGGAGCCCCCTACCTACTAATAACAATGACAATACAATCGGTCTTCTACTCTAAGCTACTATCACCAAAAATCACAGGTAAAAGAATTAAGCATGTTACTGAAATGACTCAAACAAACCTGACACTCCATTAATTAAAACTCCATCGCCAATCTATGCTATTCCTTTACTTTATAAATTAATTTCTATTAATTTAATAATCACTAAGGTGGTACCAGCAGGCAGAATTGTTATTTCGCCAGGCAAAATGCTTAGTGGCATTTTGTCTGTCTTTACATTCTGAGTTTAAATTCTGCCAGGATTGACTTTGCCTTTCATCCTTTTGGAGATGATAAAATAAATACCAGTTGAGTACTGGGGGCGATGTAATTGACTTTCCCCTCTCCAAAATTGCTAGCCTTATGCCAAAATTTGAAACCATTAATTTAGTAATCACTGTTTCACTGTATTGATCAGACAATCAGATGTACACCGCTAGTCACAATGTGTTTCCCTGCATTGTTATACCTTTCACATGAGACCACCCTGCTGGCTAGGTGAGCAGGCCAACGTCTGCTCTGAACAGAAAGCTAGCCTGTCATGGTGTTACCCATTAACAACTGAGCAAACTGGAGCAATCTGAAATGAAGTGTTCTGCTCAAGAACACAAAGCACAGCCAATCTAGAAACTGAAACCATGATAATGTAATCATAAATGTAACAACTTTTGTTCAAAATAGTTCTGCCATATAAATAGTGTTATTGCAGTTCGTGTTAACTAGGTCAAGTTAATCTTTCTCAGATTTACAGCAAAGTAGAAGCTAATCAGACATTGATCCAACCTACAGGTTTTCAAATCAAGTATACCACACTTCAATCTCCCCTGAAACCATGCTACATATGCATTCATGTTGTTGTTTTTTTATTGTGTAGGGTGTAGAGTAAGCTATAGATGATTATAAATAAAATTTTATTTTTAGTTAATAGATATTGTTAGTCTTTTTAATGAAAAAAAGCAGAGTCTGAGAAAATTAGTCCACATTGGCAAATGATATTTAACAATGTTCATACGGGGAGACTGCTACCCTAAACATTTCAGACTGTTTCTCGCACTTGGCTGGAAAATTCAGTACTCATATCTTCTCACAGCATACACACTTGAAATTTACAAAGAACTCCTTGTTAATAGTCTGTCAAGCTATTGTAATGACTCACACTAGAACATGCAAATATCTAATTTTACTTTACAGAGACCAGCAAACCTATAATAGTTGCGAAAAAAGTTAGAAATGAAAATGTTTTTGAATTAATAGGTAACTGTAGTTGATCTATTCTACTTTACAATATAACAGTCCACTATTCAATACAACAGCTCACTATATAATGCAATAGCTCACTATTTTATATAATGGAAAAACATACACACACACACACACTCAGAAATACAATTCAACTATTGATCTATATTGTTAAACTCTATCTTCACAAATTAAACATTAAGCTACCTACCACTCCAGCTATTTTTACACATCCACGTTATCTTCATGCCATAAACTAATAACTAAAATAATAAAATCCCAATCACTCCAGCTATTTTTAAACACTCAGTCTATCATCACACCATAAAATACTAATTATTAAAATGATAAAAAAGTCAATTATGAATATTTAAATCATCCAAAATATGGTGCTACTTCTCCTTCACATTTTGTAAATCATTGCACCAACTGAAATTTTATATGCATCCTTATTTGAAAGTGTTGTTTTGAGTGGCCCTGCTCAACTATATTTCAATAAACTTTAGGCACAGGAGTGGCTGTGTGGTAAGTAGCTTGCTTACGAACCACATGGTTCCGGGTTCAGTCCCACTGCGTGGCACCTTGGGCAAGTGTCTTCTACTATAGCCTCGGGCTGACCAAAACCTTGTGAGTGGAATTGGTAGACAGAAACTGAAAGAAGCCCGTCGTATCATCATCATCATCATCGTTTAACGTCTGCTTTCCATGCTAGCATGGGTTGGACGATTTGACTGAGAACTGGTGGAACCTGAAGGCTACACCAGGCTCCAATCTGATTTGGCAGAGTTTCTACAGCTGGATGCCCTTCCCAACGCCAACCACTCCGAGAGTGTAGTAGGTGCTTTTACGTGTCACCAGCACAAAGGCCAGTCAGGCGATATTGGCAACGGCCATGCTCAAAATGGTGTATTTTATGTGCAACCAGCACAAGAGCCAGTCCAGGGGCACTGGCAACAATCTCGCTCGAAAATCCTTACACATGCTGCGAGCACAAGTGCCAGAAAGGTGACGCTGGGCACAGGTATATATGTATGTGTGTGTATATATTTGTGTGTCTGCTCGTCCCCACCAACATCGCATGACAACCGATGGCGGTTCGGCAAAAGAGACCGACAGAACAAGTACTAGGCTACCAAAAAATAAGTCCTGGGGTCGATTTGCTCGACTAAAGGCGGTGCTCCAGCATGGCTGCAATCAAATGACTGAAACAAGTAAAAGAGTAAACTTCTAGGAATATAATTTGGAAGTTAACTCACATTTAGGTTTTATTAAGTTAGTTAAAGTAAAAAAAGCAATAGCTATGACCTTTGCAGGGTCATCCAGACTAATTGAAATTGATTAGGTGGGTGCCAAGACTAAATATCTATGGTCAGTGTCTGTAGGAAAAATCTTGAGTAAGACAGAACTGGGGATTAGCATGAATGCTTACAGTTGAATGAGAACCATTAATGACAGCCTAAGGACTAGTGGAAATGATAAATGAAGGGGTATGTTAGACCTCAGAAAAAAAAAAGGATCCTGGTATGTTATGGTAATGCTGCCACTAGAATGGATGTCTATTTGAAAAGGAAAAATGAATGCTGTCATCATCATCGTCATCAAACATCTGTCTTCCATGTTGGCATGAAGTGGTATGTTAGGCCTCAGAAGACAGGATCATGGAAGGTGATGGCAATGCTACTAATAGAATAGATGTCTATTTGAAAAGGAAAGATGAATGTTGCCATTGCTATTGTCATCAAACCTTCATCTTTCATGTTGGCATGGGTTGAACACTTTGACAGGAACTGACAGATTGGAGGACTACATCATGTTTCAATGTCAACATATTTTCCATGGTATATGCCCTTCCTAATGCTGATCAGTTTACAGCATGTACTGGGTGTCTTTTACATGACACTCGTACAAGTGAGGTCACCATGCAGCTTGCAAAAACTAAGATCCCCCTCCAAATGAGGTGGAGCTATAGTAAAGATGGAGATGGCATCATGCAAGGAAATGAGTGGGGTTAAGATACGAGAGAAGGGAACATGTTAGGTTTCTTCCTGTGGAGGAGCTATATGTCTACTCATATCATAAAAGAGAGAGTGAGAGAGAGAGAGAGAATAGTGGTGATGAGGTGATAAGTGAGAGGGCGGAAGTAGCTGACAGGGAGCTAGAGAGGCAGAGACAGACAGACAGACAGAGTGAATAGTGGTGATGAGGTATCACAGGTGATCCTCAAGGTGTGAGGTGAACATGTGTGTCAGAATTAGGCTGGGTCTTAAACACTGCTGGGTAGAGCTCGAGTTCCATATAACAACAAAATAAAAGTTACAAAAACAAACAAAACAAAAACAAATTTAAGATAATTGATATCATCATTTTTACTTACCAAGAAAATTATGCTTGGGTTTCCAATTAAGGCAATTGCTGTTGATAACTTCCGCTTATTTCCACCTGAGTATGTCTGTGAAGGTCTGTCAGCATATTTAGTTAAATCTAATTTATATATTGCCCAGTTGGCTACCTGAAATAATAATAATAAACAGCTTTAGTTAAAGGTAAAATTTCATAGGTAAAAATCTGAGAAGTGACATATACATCTAAACTAACTAATAAAGCAAACTAAAATTTTACACACTTTAGATATGAATAAGTTTAAAATTATAATGCAGTGACATAACTATTTAAATGAAGAAAAGCTAGAGAGTAAAGTGGGGAAGACTAAAGATTACAGTCATTATTATTATTATTATTATTATTGAGTTCAAATTCCACCAAGGTTGATTTTGCCTTTCATTCTTACAGGGTCGATAAATTAAGTACCAGTGAAACACTGGGGTTGATGTAATCGATTAGTCCTCTCCCCTAAAATTTCCGGCTTTGTGCCTTTAGTAGAAAGGATTATTATTATTATTATTATTATTAACAATAATAAGGTGGCGAGCTGGCAGAGTCATTAGCCAACCAGGCAAAATGCTTAGTAGCATTTCATTCGCCACTATGTTCTGAGTTCAAATTACGCTGAGGTTGACTTTGCTTTTCATCCTTTTGTGGTTGATAAAATAAGTGCCAGTTGAGCACTAAGGTCGATGTAATTGACTTACCCCTCCCCCATACTTTCAGGCCTTGTGCCTATAGTAGAAAGGATTATTTTTATTATTATGGGGGTGAGCTAACAGAATTGTTAGCATGCCAGGCAAAATGCTTAGCGGCATTTCATCCAGCTTTATGTTCTGAGTTCAGATTCCACTGAGGCCAACATTGCCTTTCGTCTTTTTGGAGGTCAATAAAATAAGTGCCAGTTAAGAAGAGGGGTTGATTTAATCGACTTACCTCGTCCTCTGAAATTGCTGGCCTTGTGCCAAAATTTGAAACCAACATATGTGAAATAGTGTTGATTGAAGTGATTGATTTTTCAATTAGCAATAATAAATATAACTAAGAGTAAAACAAATATTGTGGTTTAACTGAACCACAATAACCATATAAATATTTTTAGTCATTATTATTTAATTTTTAAAAAAAAACCAAAACAATGTAAATTATAGAAAAACAACATAGGTTGATGGTTAAGATTTCCTGAAGAAGTCTTCCTAACCCTGAAATATTGAAATATAAGGAACCAGATATTGCTTCATGAAAACTATAACACAATAAACATGCTATAGGTTACACTATAATTGAAATAGCTAATACATTGAGCTACATAACATGCAGCACTGACATTTTTTACAATGTTGCTTACCTGTTTAACTTCTTTTTCTGGCACTCCTCGGAGTCTGGCATAAAGTTCCAAATGTTCTCGACCAGTTAACAAAGAATTTAAAGCATCAAACTGAGGACAATAACTTATGCTCTGGTAAACTTGGTTTATATTCGTTTTGATGCTATGACCATTGATATATGCATCTCCAAAAGTAGGACTAATTTCACCAGTCAGCATCTTAAATGTAGTTGTTTTACCAGCACCATTGACTCCAAGCAGACCAAAACACTGTCCTTTAGGAACACTTATGCATAAACGATCAACGGCAAGTTGTTTCTTTCTATAACCAGTATAAACCTGAAAGACAAATTAATAAAACATGAGCTTCTAATAAACAATTATATATATATAGCTAAATTACAACTTTTTTGTTTTCTTTTAATATTTACCATTTATTATTTTTTCTTCCAGTCTTTCAAGGGTGTTATTAATGGAGTAGTTGTTTTTATCTTTTTTTTTTCATGGCTAGATGTCATTCATACTTTTAACTGTAAAGCTTAGTTATGTGCATTGCTCAGAGACATAATACAATGACTGTAGTAAAATTTGAACTTATAATCTTATAGCCATTGTGATTAAGTTAGTTAGATTTAGACTCAGACTAAGGTCTGTTATGAGCCCCAGGGTTCAGAAAGCAGGAACTTAATCTGGATTCTGACGCATATAAATAACTGATTTTACAAATCCACCACCTCCACCCTCGAATGTAAAAGTGGTCTATTGCAGGATTAACTTTCTAGCTATTACAGGAACTCATTTTCAGCCGATTGAACTGGAACAATGTGAAATGAAGTCCTTTGTTCAAGAATCAATACTGCCTGATTCAGGAAGTGAAACCACAATCTCAGGATTACAAGTGCAACAACCTAACCACTAAGTCATATGCCTTTACAAATTAGTCAACTGCTTTAGAAAAAGGTTAAAAAAACACACACACACACACTAAAGGAGTTTATGTGTTTCTGATGGTACTAAACTTATCAGTTTTAGCCAAGAAGTAAATATGAATTATTTTGAGACTCCTCAATACACTCAAATCAGACTATATATATATATAACATGCCTTCACTGCATTATCTAGAGGAGTTTTCTAGGACACAGCAACTAATGACTCCTGGATTTTCCATTTCCATTTTCTGAGTAACAGTAAAACTAAAACCAAATCCTTTCATTGTATTATCTAGATGAGTTTCCGAGTTTCCTAGGATACAGCAGCAAGTAACACAAGTCTGCAAGTAATAGTATGCCATAGTAAGGTGGTGAGTGGGCAGAATCATTAGCACACCAGGCGAAAGGCTTAGTGTTCAAATTTCACAATGGTTGATTTTGCCTCCTTTTGAGGGTCAATAACATAAGTACCACTTGAGCACTTGAATCAGTGTAATCAACTTAACCCCTTCTCTGAAACTGCTGGCCTTGCACCAAAATTTGAAATCAATAGTATGTCATAGTTACCAATAAAATTGCCAGAGTTACAAAACTACAAACAGTAAGCACATCGGCAAGTTTAGTCCATAACTTAACTTCAAATTTTCTTTAAAACAGTTTTGAAACTCATATTTACTCGTATACATCACTGTATATATATATATATATATATATATATATATATATATATATATATATATATATATATATATATATATATATATAGTAAGTACTTTTACAGAAGAATACCCCATGTATGTATGTTTGAACTCAGAACATAATATATACTTATATATATATATAAAAATATATGTGTGTGTGTGTGTGTACGTATAAAAGCACCCACTACACTCTCGGAGTGGTTGGCGTGAGGAAGGGCATCCAGCTGTAGAAACTCTGCCAGATCAGATTGGAGCCTGGTGCAGCCATCCAGTTCACCAGTCCTGAGTCAAATCGTCCAACTCATGCTCGCATGGAAAGCGGACGTTAAACAATGATGATGATGCTGATGATATACTTTTAACAACCCTAGGACAAGAATGAACACCACAACATATTCCAGTCAACAGAAACTGATGCTACGTAATTTTTCAAATCACTTAAAAATTATTTCCTTCCATTACCTTTGTTAGATTTTTTATGATTAAGATATCATCTGTGGTTTTATTAGACATCACTTTCTCTCGCTCTTGTTTAACATCTGTGTCTTCGGGAATAAATGGCGCACTGATACGTTTGGGTTTCCTGCACATAAAAAAATAAATGCATATATATATACATACATACATATATATATATACTGAGGGTGATAAATTGAATATTAATTTCAATTTAAAAACCAGTGGTCTAGCATTTAAAAAAATCTGATAATTCAGAAAAATTGTATTACATTGTATTATACACACACACACACACACACATATATATATATATATATATATATATATATATATATATATATATATATATATATATATGCAAGTGTGTGATCATTAGTTAAAATATATTCAATGCTTAAACCTTTAGTATTCAGATTTCTTTGTGAAAAGTAATGTTCATTTATTCGCATTCTTTAAAGTTAATTCTATATTATCTTGTAACTTTGAGATTTTGGAATTATGATTGTTTATTTTTAGCATGACATTGTAGGGTAGGTGTGAGAGGCTGGGACTGGCCAGTTTGAAAATAAAATAGGTAGAATATTTGGGCTGGATATAGCTGGTTGAAATGCTAAAGGGTTAATCCCTGTGTGTGTATGTGGGGGGGGGGTATACTTGTTTAAATTCTTGGATTCAATAAGCAAATAATTAGACTGTGGAATATTTGCAGTTCTGAAGAGTTTGGTGGAATTAAGGTGTCTGTTTATTAAGTAAGATCATTCACCATATTGCAGTATGCATTATGTCAGATATCTTCAAGAAAGTAATCATACTAATAGTTAAATGGTGTAACAATGCAACTGCAATAAACAAGTATACACACTTTTTGCTTTAGTAACAGATCAATTAACTGAATCAATCATGTGTAATTTTAATCAATGTATATAACTACAGCATACATTTCTTACTTTAAGTCCATGTAATTCAACAGTAATTAATGTAAATGCTTCATAATATTTCTCATTAAAGCTATTATATAAAAACAGCATAAACACAAATGTATTATTTATAGAAAGAAAAATGCATTACTATACCAGAATTTTTTCCAGAAAGAGTATTCCAAAAGAAGAGTTATAGTAAAGAAGATAATTCCCAGGATAAATAATGCGAAAAGATTCTGACCAATTTTGTTCCATTCAAATGGATTTAAGTACACCGTTTCACCTGTGAAGAAATAATAAGCATTAATGAAAGAACTACACTGATTTCCAACTGAAGAACCTGGAATTATAATATTGGTAAAGGAAATCTAATTAAAAAATTCATAGTAGGCGTAGGAGTGGCTGTGTGGTAAGTAGCTTGCTTACCAACCACATGGTTCCAGGTTCAGTCCCACTGCGTGGCACCTTGGGCAAGTGTCTTCTACTATAGCCTTGGGCCGACCAAAGCCTTGTAACTGGATTTGGTAGGCGGAAACTGAAAGAAGCCCATCGTATATATGTATATATATATATGTATGTGTGTGTATATGTTTGTGTGTCTTTGTTTGTCCCCCCCCAACATCACTTGACAACCGATGCTGGTGTGTTTACGTCCCCGTAACTTAGCAGTTCGGCAAAAGAGACCGATAGAATAAGTACTAGGCTTCCAAAGAATAAGTCCTAGGGTCGATTTGCTTGACTAAAGGCGGTGCTCCAGCATGGCCACAGACAAATGACTGAAACAAGTAAAAGATTAAAAGAGTAATAGAGAATTCTATCTGGCAGTTGATACCCAATTCATGAGTTTAAAATAGAGTAGGCTGTAGCTCACCACCTCATCACAAGAAGTTCTTGATTAAATTCAGAGTCAAGACCCAAAATTAAAAGTACCTGAGACAACTGGGGGATTCTGGTCTAAGGGTGAACATTCCCAGGCTGATTTGGTACCTAAGTTACGATTTGAGGAACTGCTCTGCTTAGAAACACTTGAAATGCCAGAATCTGATTTGTACTCAGCACTTAAGAACAAGTAGTTCAATACACTATCCCATTAGCTACCACTACTCTATGTAATATCCTCCTCTTCCTCCACTGCCACAAATAATACCACAGACTGTCACTCTGTATTGACCTCAAATTATGTTGGTCTTGATCTTTCTTTCTTTGCTTCTTTGGCCTCTAGTGCACTGTTTCTCATAATACTCTATCTAACTGGATACACAGAACATGTCCAAACCATTTCCATCTGTTTCTCAACAAGCCATTCATTGATACCGATAACTTTGGTGACCTCTTGTATTTTGCCAAATCTTCAAACAGATTTGATATCTGATATCTAAAATTCTCCTTTGTCCTCAAAAATGTGAAAATAGCAGATGTGGTTTCATATGGACAAACCCAAGTTATTTATTATTCATTGTGAAATTTTCAGAATTTTTCAGTTAACAGAAATCGATCTACCTATTGAGTTTTTCCATCTCCTCTCAATAAGAGTTACATTGAAGTTTGCAACTGGGTTCCTTTTCAATTATCAACTACTAGCATGACTAAGTGAGTATATTGATCAAGTACATATTATGTAGAAAGATTTCTTTGTTCTCTTATAAGACAGAGATTTCTCTACATAAGTTTTAAATCATACCCTCTTTGTGTGGGTTCACAAAATATGGGTGGATGGAGAAGGCACATGTTTATCCAAACATTAAAGGAATACTGCAAATTTGTAAATAAGAAATGTAAATAGAAAAGATAAGAAAGACAAAAATGCCTTACAATTGAGGGAAAGATAGAAACTAGTTGAAGTTGCATCTATATGTAGAGACTTAAAGTAAACTATGTGTAGGAATTTCATATATTCAAACATTTATAAATGTCATGTATAGATGAGAGAAAGAGAGAGAAAGAGGGAGAAAGAGAGAGAGAGACAGACAGACGGAAAGAGACAGATGGCTAAATGTGTTACTTATCTAGGTGCACTTATAAATCAAAGATATTTGTCTGAGCTTTGTTATAAGTTAATTCTTGACTTACCAAACCTTTCACTGATTTCATATATTAATTGATCTTGAGCCATTTGTACAAGTCCTCGCCCAAAGCAATATTGAGGCAGCAATAGAAATACCTTCTTCAGAATATCATTTACATACCTTAATTCCTGAAAGTGAATAAACCAATTAAACCTTTAGCATTTAGATTACTCTGACAAATGCAATGCTTATTTATTCACATTGTTTCGAATTAATCATGCATTACCTTGTAACTTCGAGATTTCAGTGGTGTGATTGCTTATTTTTAGCATGACATGGTAGTGAAAGTCTAAGAAGTTAGATCTTGTTGCATTGAACATAAAACAGGCACAATATATGGGCTGGTTATGGCTCAGTGGTAGGGCTTACAATCATGAGGTTGTGAGTTCAATTCCCAGACTGGGCTGTGTGTTGTGTTCATGTGCAAGGCACTTTATTATTTTAATTTGCTCCAGTTTACTCAGCTGTAGAGGTGAACTTTCTAGGTGCAATCTCATGGTTATTCGTAACTGTGGAGGTCTTTACCTTTTACCCTTTTATATCATTGGAGCATTGCTTTACAGCTGGAAGTCCTTTCAGTCACTAAACATTACCTGTTCTTCAAGTAAGGGAAACTCTTAACCCACACATTTTCAAAAGCATGATTGAGTGGAAGATTCTTTGACAGAAAACTGACAACAACAGTAACAACACGTAAACTAACACACAGACATAGACACACACACACATCTATATTTAATGAGCAAAATGTAAAAAGGAAAAATAAAAAGAACAAAACAATTTATTGAAACTTATGAACCTTACCTCATCATCATTCTGTAACATTTCCAAGATAAAGGTAGCTAATGTCGTTATTGTACCCAGAAAGACATTGGTACAAGACAGTGCAACAAATGCTGTACTTGGAATGTCAAAGAAGCGAGCAAATGGGTACATCATAGGAATTATAGCCCATCTAAAAGAAAAAAAATAGACAAATTTTATTTTGTGTGTGTGTGTGTGTGTGTGTGTGTGTGTGTATATAAACCAAAGTCTTAATAAGTAGGAAGGCAGACAAACCACAAACCCCTTCAGGTAGATGGCTCTGCTCGATCTGTAGAAAAGGCGTAGGTAGAAACTCTATAAGATGTACCCAGTGTAAGCTATGGACACATAAGAGATGCAGCAATATCAAAAGAAGGCTAACTGGGAGAACAGTGTTTGTGTGTGGCAAATGCTTGGGAGCAATAAACACTGAAAATGTACAGAGAACAGCTTCCATCACATTCCAAGATGAAAAACTAGAAGTAGTCGATAGCTTCCATTACCTAGGTGACCAAGTCAGTAGCGGGGGTGGATGCTCTGAGAGAGTAGCTGTTAGAAAAAGAATAGCCTGGGCAAAGTTCAGAGAGCCCCTACCTCTGCTGGTGACAAAGGGCTTCTTGCTCAGAGTAAAAGGTAGACTGTATGACGCATGTGTGCGAACAGCCATGCTACATAGCAGTGAAACAGGGGCCTTGACTGCTGAGGACATGTGTAAGCTTGCAAGAAATGAAGCTAGTATGCTCCACTGGATGTGTAATATCAGTGTGTATATACGACAGAGTGTAAGTGCCCTGAGAGAAAAGTTGGACATAAGAAACATCAGACACGGTGTACAAGAAAGACGACTGCACTGGTATGGTCATGTGTTGTTTATGGATGAGGACAGCTGTGTGAAAAAGTGTCACACCCTAGCAGTAGAGGGAACCTGTGTGTAAGAAGTAGACCCAGGAAGACCTGGGATGAGGTGATGAAGCACGACCTTCAAATGTTGGCCCTCACCGAGGTGATGACAAGTGACCGAGACCTTTGGAGATATGCTGTGCTTGAGAAGACCTGGCAAACCAAGTGAGACCGTAACAGTGGCCTATGCCAGTGCAGCATAACCAGACCATTTAAGAGTACCCTTCAATCATTGGGTAAGAAACTGCGCTTGCGAAGACCTGTTGAGGCAAGCGAAGACCTGTTGAGGCAAGCGAAGTTGTTGTCATAGCCGATGACAGTACCGCTTGATTGGCTCCCATGTCAGTGGCACATAAAAAGCACCATTCGAGCATGGTCAATGCCAGTGCCGGCTGACTGGTCCCGTGCTGGTGGCATGTAAAAAGTACCATTTGAAAGTGGTTGTTGCCAGTTTCACCTGACTGGTTCCCATGCTGGTGGGACGTAAAGAGCACCATTCAAACGTAGTTGATGCCAGTACTGCCTGACTGGCCCTCATGCTGATGGCACATAACAAGCATCCACTATACCCTAGGAGTGGTTGGCGTTAGGAAGGACATCCAGCTGTAGAAACTTTGCCAGATCAGACTGAAGCCTGGTGCAGCCTTCTGGCTTACCAGCCCTCTGTCAAACCGTACAACTCATGGAAAGCAGACATTAAATGACGATGATGATAATATATATATATATATATATATATATATATATATATATATATATACATACATTCTTTATTGGAATATATCAAAGTGTACAATTATAGTAATAAATATTGGGCTGAAAAATTTGGGGGATAGAAAAAGTCAAAAACCAGACTGCAACTTTGTCTTATCCAATGTTTACATGCTATTATTCATTGCTATATGTGTGTACTTTGAGATATTCCAAAAAAGAATTAGTTCACATCCTCTCAAAAGTTTTTTTTGCTAAAATTATCTACAGAAATTATAGCCAGTACTGATTTTTGGTGATGACATTTCCTATCTGGTAGAACCTTAACAAGTGATGTAAAGTGCACAGCTAACACAGTAGAACATGGTATCAACTTATAAAAACGTTTAATATACTTTATAGTATATTATGGTTGCATAATAAAATACCATGCTTCTACAAGTCTCAAAAGTTGTGACATTCCTATGATGTGAACACACACATGTATGTATGCATACATACATGAGGGTTGGCTGAAAAGTTCATAGGATGACAAAGAAACTCTCATGGAATATGAATAAATGAAGTTTAGTTTTCAACATGGCCCCCCTCGTGATCCATGCACTTCTTCCATTGATGCTGCAGCACTTGGATCCTATTGGTGAAGAAGCTTTTGTTCTGTTGGCCAAAAAAAAGTCATCAATAGTAGACATGATGTCATCATCATTGCGATACTGGTTCCCACTAAGTTTTTTTTTCATGTTGGGGAACATGATAATCAAATGGGACCAAATCAGGAGAATAGGGAGGGTGATCAACTAGTTCAAGGTCACAGTCACACTGAACAATTCAGTAGCAATAAAACCACCAAGTTGTTTAATTTTAGAAGAATTTTGATCTAAAATTATGTGCTGAAACCAGTATTATTGTATCTGGGAAGAGTCATCAGTGATAAAGACTATGAACTTACTAACCAGTTGTTGTTTGCTTATATTTCACTTTACTTTCTCTTCCAAGGCAGAATGCTTGCTTATGTCACAAAAATATTTTGTCGTACACTGATCTGTTGCTTTCTCAATTATCGCTCAGCAAAAATATTTTTGGGGATATAAACAAACACCAACTGGCTGTGTAGTTAAGAAACTCACTTTGCAGCCGTGTGGTTTCAGGTTCAGTCCCACTGCATGACATCTTGTCATAGCAGATTGGGAAAAGAGACCGACAAAATAACTACCACACTTAAAAAAAAAGTACTGGGGTCAATTTGTTTGACTCATCCTTCAAGGCAGTGCCCCAGCATGGCCACAGTTCAATGACTGAAATAGGTAAAAGATACAAGCTAAAGAAACAAGGAGCTGTTAGTGTGTTTATAGACTTTGTTAGTCATGACACTTCCAACAAAAAAAAAAAGAAACTTGTAAAAATTACTCTGAGATTCAGTGATTTCACAGAGAATTTGATAAATACTTTATCTTATAATCAATGGTTTCAACAGCTCTAATAAGTATGAATAAAAAACTAAAAAAAACTTACCCATAGAGAAACAACAAAGCAATCAAACATGGTAGATTGGTAGAAGAAACATATGCTTGCTGATCAAAAGCCAGAAATATCAGAATGCAGAGGAGAGCAGGGATACAATAGTTTATCTGAGGAAAAGAAATATTTACTTATTTCATTAATTGAATGATTCATTTTCACTTTGTCATTTAAAAGATTAAAACTATAGATATTTAACACAGTAAATATATTTATACATATGTGTATACACACAAACGCAAAGACACACACAGATAGTGCTGCTGTTACAAAGTAAAAAGTACCCAGGATGTTCTGCAAAGTAGTTGGTGTTAGAAATAGCATCAGGCCATAGAAATCATACCAAAGCAGACATTAGAACATGACATAGTCTTTGGACTTACCAGATCCTGTCAAACTGTACCAACCCATGCAAGCACAGAAGATGATGGTTATCATGATTTATGTACACAAATAAGAGGTATAAATAGGTGCAGGCATGGCTATGTGATTGAGAAGTTCACTTCCCAACTATATGGTTTTTAGGTTAAGCCTCACTACATAACATTTTGGGCAAAAGTTTTCTATCAGACTGTGAGATGCAAGCATTTTGGAGTGGTTATCTCCTCTTCAGTTACAGAAACCAAATGGTTTGAATTTGTAAACAAGCCATTCACTGTGATTTGTCATGAAGAGGCTTTCTCGCTGTTGACAAATGGTGGAATTTAAACTTGCTACTGACATATTTGAATTGGTAATAGCATTGCATTTATACACATCACTGCTTAGTACTCCCCACTTGTGATTCTCAGGTCCAGCGTTATCATACTGTATATATAATGTATAAAAATATATAAATTATATTCTAACCAGTAAAAGAAAATGTAAGATAATAAAATTAATACTGACCAAATCCCAAGTGATTGCTGCAAGCCAATAGATTTTATGATTGGTACCACAAACCATCTGTAAATGTTTAGCATTAGTTTTACGTTCTTCAATCAGAAATAGTGTAAAGCTGGCTGGGACAAATGATAATGCAAATAGCACACCAATGGCAATAAGAACATCAATCACACTGGCAACCCTGAATAAAAAAGAAAAGTAATAAAATAAAGAAATATAGCCTTTATGATAACACATCAACATATCTTATGATAATTCTACTTGTCACTCCGTTACTTAGCCCATCTGTAAAGCTTCCACATGATTAGTTGAAGGTGGGAGTGAGGAAGTGGGTGGTGTAGG
Organism: Octopus bimaculoides; assembly: GCF_046866305.1. NCBI lineage: Eukaryota > Metazoa > Mollusca > Cephalopoda > Octopoda > Octopodidae > Octopus > Octopus bimaculoides. The sequence continues at coordinate 63,130,298 of NC_142934.1, read as the reverse complement.
TAAGGGGAGGGGAAGTGGATGCGTGGGAGAAGTAGTGGTGAGTGAAATGTGTATTTATTCTTTTGAGCTAAGTTTTTTTCCTCTGTTACTTAGCCCGTCTGTTAGCCCTTAGCTGAAGAGAAAGGTGAAGAGTGAAAGAAAAAAAGAGAGAGAAAAAAAGAGGGTAAGGTGAAGAGTGAGAGAGAAAAAGAGGGTAAGGTGAAGAGTGAGAGAGAAAAAAGGAGAGTGTTGTGTATTAAGTCTATAAAATTGTGCATAAAGTATATAAAGTGTATATATAAAGAGCATTAAGTAATCATCATATCCCAATTTCCTTCACTTTTCAATGATTAGCAGATGAACAAATATCTTTTGATACAGACACAATAGAAGCTACACTTTCAGGCTATCTGGATAAAGTTTTCAGAAATAACCCAATAGGTTTACCATTAATTCCATGAAATATTCACGGGTCCTGCTAGTGATTATTATTATTATTATTATTATTATTATTATTATTATTATTATTATTATTATAACTACTACTACTAGAGGGACTCATGGAAATTCTACAGAATGAAAAAGAGTAAGAGAATCTATTTAAGTAAGAAAGGATGGTTTGCATTTTATTTTTATTATGCTAAGTTATTTCACTTCCAGTCACAATAATAAATTATATGATTTCAAAATTCCCTGTGCTAAGCACTTTATATTTCTCTCTTTCTCTTCACCTCTTAGTTCCACTAATCACATGAGTGACAGCATAATGCATCAGATGGCTATCTGCTCTCTCATTCACTCCTACATACCCTCTTCCTCTCTCTCATTAGCTATAGTATTATCATTATTATTATTATTATTATTATTATTCTATGAATAGGTAGAAGAATCATATAGATTAAGCTCAATAAAAGAAAATACTTTCACTATCAACATACCACCATGATCACCGCCATCATTCTCATTACTATAGTTTTCAGTAATAAAGCTCATTTCAGTTCAGCTGTTTCTTTACATCTACTTTTTGTTGCTGTCGATGTATCTCTACTCTGACAATATAAACGTTATCTGCTTCTCTCTCTCTCTCTCTCTCCTCCGTCCATCTCTCACTATCTGCCTTTCTTTAACCTCACCACCAGAACATCATGCTCTGCTAAATACTATATTCTAAACATTTCTTTTTCTCTTCACCTTTCCCTCCCCACCCTACTGCACACCATTAACACTTCTCTTACCCTCTTTCTCTCTCCCCATTTCTTTTCTCTCATTCTGTGTCTCTCTCTTCAACTAACCATTTGGCCATAGTGTATTATTATACCTTTCTCTTCTCTCTTCACATTCTTCCTCCTCTCTCTTTCACTTTCACGCCACCTCTCACTCACTTCACCTTCACCTCTCTAACTAACTAAAGTATAACGAGTGAACAAACAAGCAGACTATTATATTTCAGAGTCAATAAAATAAGTAACAATTGAGCATTGGGGTTGATGTAATTAACTTAGTCCCTCCCTTGAAATTGCTGGCTTTGTGCCAAAAAATGAAACCATTATCATTATTATTATTATTATTAATATTGTTGTTATTATCATTATTTTTTTCTTGACTATGAAGTTAAGAAGTTCACTTTATGGGTTCAATTACACTGCATGGTACTATGGTCTTGGGCAGACAACAAATGCCTTGTTGTTGAAAGATGGAGGAAATAACACTGACTCATGAGATGTTAGCAGATCAAGATTTAAAGGAACATAAAATTCAGTCACTGTTTAGCAATATGTTAGCTTCTTTAGAGTTCTTCAGACAAGAAAATCTAAAGAAATTCATGGTTGAGTACCTTATAGAAGTGAAAAATTGAAAAATAATTCAACTGAGCCACTTGGTCTTTTCAACAAGAATAACACTGAATCTCTTTTCAATATCATGAAGCCAACGCAAAAGGGTTTCGTCACACAGAAAGAGTATGGAGAAGCTATGAAAACTCTTGATATAAAAGATTATCCTAAAAATCCTAGTGATTATGAAATCAACCAGATAACCTTTCCTACATTCTCATCCATTGCCACAACTGTTTTCCACAAAGAATGAACTACTTTCAAATGTATTATTATTATTATTATTTATTGTCTTTGAACAGCTTCTAATGCTGGAGATGTACTATGGTGCCAGCTGTTCACTACCAGTGAACTAAGGTAACACCTCTTATTTTTCGAGCATCATCCAGAATATTCAAGTGGTTGCAAGCAGTGCAATTTTCTGCAAGTGCTCCACCAGAACGCAGAATTTTTACGCTACTGGTATAAATAAGCTTGTTTCGCGTTGGCAAAAGCGTGTTGATTCTGATGGTGCTTATTTCGATTAATAAAGTTTTGTCTGAGCCCCGATATGTGCATCTGAATTTAAAGGTTAAAAACCGCAAGAACTTTCTTGACAACCTAATAGATATTCAAATTAAAATCCAGAAAATGGAGATGTAGCATTAATATAATTTACTAACTGCTAAAATCCAACATATTCTCTTACAGCCGTTTCAATTTTGCCCAAAGTTTAAATAACAATAAACAAATCATTGTATTGGGCAAAATCTCATCAGAGGAGTAGAAAAGACATACTGTTAGGTTATTAGATGTTATCTTTACAAATCACCTCAAATGACATATATATATATATATATATATATATATATATCTTCATAACCATTTAACATCTGTTTTCCATGCTGGCATGGGCTGGATGGTTTAACTGAAAACTGGTAAGCTGGGGAGCTACACCAGGTTTCAATCAGATTTGGCATGGTTTCTACAGCTGGATGCCCTTAGGGTGTTGGCATTCAGCTCATGGTTGTGGATTCAATTTTTAGAACGAACAACGTGTTGTGTCCTTGAGCATGATACTTCACTTCACATTCTTCCAATCTACTGAGCTGAAAATGGGTAGTAGCCAAATGCTGGTATAGCTTTCTCTTCCTCCAGCTGTCACATCCTGAATATGCCACAGGATCAAAATATGGGAGAGTTGAGATGATGTCTATTTGAGCTCACAACTACATAGGCACCTTAATCCTTCAGCATTCAGATTACTCTGTCAAATGTAATGCTTATTTATTCACATTGATTTGAATTAATCATGTCTTATCTTGTAACTTCAAGGTGTAGATGATGTAGTTGTTTATTTTTAGAATGACATTGTAAGGTAGGTGTGAGACACCAGAATCTAGCTGGTTTAACATAAAACAATTAGAATATCTGAGTTGAATAAGGCTAAAGGGTGAAACTATTAACAAAAATATGGCATATGTCACCAAGTCATACCCATTCACTGAGTGATGGCTGGCTCTTAAAAGTGGTGGTGGATGGTGATGATGATGGAAGTAGAAGGAGAAGGAAGAGGAGAATGTGGAAGAGAGGAAGAAAATGGTGATGATGATGATGATGATGAGGAGGAGGTGGTGGATAATGACAGAAATGATACTTACACATTCTCCTCAGTCAGTTGTTTTTTGGTCAATGCCATTGGATGATTAATTGTTGTAATGCCATAATTTTGCAGCTTTGCTCCAGGTGGTAAGGAACTTCTTAGAACAATATTATTCATTATATTAACATAAATAGCAACTGATGCCCAACCTTTGTTATTGAACCAGACCTGAGAAAAGAAAAGAAGAAAATCATACAGTGAGATAATTTTTCAAAATAATTACGATGATAAATAAATGAATATCAGACAACAGGTGTTTCTTTGTTTCCTTTGGAAATAAACAAAATTTAGTTTCTTTTTATCTAGCCATTAGGAATATGTGCCTCATCTTTCTTGGAGAAGTGACGTCTTATAGAACTAATATCAGCTTTAAAGTTTAACCATTTTGATACCAACACACAATACTACCCTTGGTCCTATGATATAAAAACTTCTTGTTTTAAAGTGACTTAACATTGAGATTACTTTGTCAAGGAATGTGAAGATGCAGGCTCAAAAGCAGAGCTTTTTCCGATTGAAGTTGGATGTAGAGGATTTGTTGGACACAGTGTGAGGCGATTATTGCTATCGTTAGGCCTAACTCATCGTAAGGTAAATACCACCATGACCGATATCCAAAATACAGTGGAGAAGGCTAGCCACTGGATTTGGTTAAAAAGAGATGATGAGCAATGGCTACAAGAATATAGTGCAAAACCTGGTAATCAGTTGATCTAGCAAGCAGGGCCTCATTTCAGTGAGGAGTGCTGGTGCGCAATGATGCAGTCAAGAGGTAGTCTCTGAAATGGTGCACATTCTCTCTTGATGACCCCATAAACTTTCTAGCATCCAGTATGCAGCGCTTTCAACTGGTAACACTTGCATCTGCAAGTTGTTTACAAAATATCTATATTTGTATTGCTTTGAATTAATCATGCCTAATCTTGTAGCTGTGGGATTTTGATGACTTTTTAGAATGACATCGTAGGTAGTAGATGTGAGAAGGTGGATCTGGCCAGTTTGAACATAAAACAAAAAGAATATTTGGCCCAAAAACGACTGGCTTAAATGGTAAAGGGTTAAATTAAAATCTTCCATTAAAACTTCATGTTAATTTATGTTCCAAACACCACCTTGACAATGACAAAGTTATTTCATTAAATCCTTTATCATTTTCAAAATTAATTGAAATGAAGTTAGGGTATTTCAATAGGAATTTGATAAAATCTTATAAAATGGAAATTAAGTGTGAGTTTTACGAAAGCCAATTGTTGTTGTTGTTTAGTCACTGATCAACCTATAATCAAGAGAGATCCATCCATGACTATTCCATATTATTTCTTGACAACATGTGTGTAGGACAACAAATCCAATGTGTTCTCTGAATTGTTTTAGATGGTAGGGTACAGTCTGATCCTTATAGTAGAAAGGTGTCAGAGACCAGGATGCAAATGCACAATATAATCTTGACATTTTATCTATATCTTTTACCTTTTACTAGTTTTGGTCATTAGACTATGGCCATGTTGAGGTACTGCCTGGAATATTTTAGTTGAATGAATCAATTGCAGTTCTTCTTTCTTCAAGAAGTGGTACTTATTCAGCTGGTCTCTTTTGCTGAACCATTAAGTTACAGGGATACAAATACACCAACACCTGTTGACAAACACAGACAGAAAGACACACGACAGGCTTCTTTCAGTTTCCATCAATCAAACCCACTCACAAGGCTTTAATCAGCCCAAGGTTATAGTAAAAGACATTTGTCCAAGGTGCCATGCAGTGGGATTGAACCTGGAACCATGTGGTTGGGAAGCAAGCTTCTTACCACACAGCCACAACGCCTCTCTCTCTCTCTATATATATATATGTGTGTGTGTGTGGATATCTATATATTATGTAAAAGATGTGTGAGAAAGATACAATGTTGCCCTGATCCCTGACAAGATGCGGGTAGCCTGACTGCACTGATACAGCTACACACTTCAGGATGATGATGATAAATATGTGGCAAACATTGTGCTTCAGTTAAATGTTGAAAGCAAGTGGCTGTACAGAAGATCAAGCAAACAGTAGCTGGTTTGATTAGCCAAGGGCATTTTCTCTGCCAGTGTGGACTGGAAAGAGGCTATGGATCATGCAAAATGGCTAACAAAATACTAAATTGTAAGAATATATAAACCAAATGCTAAAGCAGAGAGAGATACTGGCACTCAACTATCAGGATACTTCTACAGTACAACTGACACATCAAAATATCTAAAAAAAAATCTCCTACCTTAGCAACGTTCTTTGTGATTAATCCCTCTAATAAGCTTTCAACACTTTTCCAGATTGTGTCATTTGCTGCAAAGTTGCTGGATGAGTTACGGGAAAGTCTGTCTATGAAACTTGTAATCTCAGATTTATTCAGTGATTTTAAAGAATTCACTTCACCAAAACTGAAGCCACCATAACTATAAAGAAGAGAGAACACATTGATGATGGATGATGGTGATAATGATGATGATGATGATGATGATGATAATAATAATCCTTTCTACAACAGGCACAAGGCCTGAAATTTGAGAGAGGAGGTTAGTCATTTACATCAACCACAGTGCTAAAATTATTTTGTCAACCCCAAAGATATGAAAGGCATAGCTGACTTTCACAGAACTTGAACTCCTAATGTAAAGATAGATGAAATTCCACCAAGCATTTTGCCCAGAGTGCTAAAAATTCTGCCAGCTTACCGCCTTAATAACAACAACAACAATGATGATAATAATAATAATAATAATAGTAATAATAATGGTTTCAAATTTTGGCACAAGGCCAGCAATTTCGAAGGTGGGGTAAGTGGATTACATTGACACCAGTGTTCAACTGGTACTTATTTTATTGACCCTGAAAGGATGAAAGGCAAAGTTGACTTCAACAGAATTTGAAATCAGAACATAAAGACAGATGAAATACTACTAAGCATTTTGTCCATTTTGACAGATTCTGTCAGCTTGTTGCTTTAATAATCCTTTCTAGTGGATACACAAGACCATGAAATTTTGGAGGTGAGGACTAGTCGATTACATTGACCCCAGTATTTCACTGGTACTTAATTTATCAACCCCAGAAGGATGAAAAGCAAAGTTGACCTCGGTGGGATTTGGACTCAGAATGTAGCAATGGGCGAAGTACTGCTAAGCATATCAGCCAGTAAGTGGAAATAGGAGCACCACAACAAACTACAGCACACAGCCAAGGCAAATAGAGCTGCACTTGGTAGTGCAGTGAAAGCACATAATGAAAATAAGACTACTGAATAATAATAACAATTTCCTTACAAAACTACCACAGTTGAATTGGCCAAATATCTTGAAACAACTAATGACTGGATGAAAATCATGAGAAACATAAGAAGCTTCTATCTTGAAGGGGAGCAAAAAGTTTGTTATTGATTTCATGAATGATATCCAGGATGAATAGCTTGAGGGAAACATGACAACTCTTGTTGCAAAGAAAGTAAAATTAATGACAAAGAAAAAAGTGCATAGAAAACTGGCTAGAAACCTCTGCATGACAAATATGTGGCCCATAGCAAATGAGCTGTTGTTGACCAGAAGCAACCCATCAATAGCTACAAAGCTCAAGACAGAGAGTGAAGGCTTCATCTTCACTGCTCAAGATCAAAGTTTATTGACCCAGAACTACCAAGCCAAGGTGATGAAAAATGAAGTAGATCCAAAGCTCCAATTCTGTATTGATGAGATTGAAATAGTAGACCACCTAATCTCTGTATGTAAAGCACCAGTAGAGTATAAATCAAAATATGACAGAATTGATCAGTATCTACACAGGTTAATATGTTGGTATTATGAAATCAAAACTGCTAACAAGTGATATGAGCATCACCCTGAGGCTGTAACTGACAGAGAAAATGTAAGAATTCTTTGGGACTTTCCAGTACATACACACAGGACCATCAAAGTTAATAAATTAGATATTGTTGTAAAAGACCAAAATAATAAAGTCTGTTTATTGATCTCATGAGTATTCCTTGTGATAATAAGATTTTGGCAAAAGAATTTGTCAAGTTCAGTAAATATAAAGATTTGCTCATAAGAAGAAGACAGAGTAAGAAGTATAGGCCACTGAATGAACCTCAGTATATTACCAGTACTTGATCAACTTTATCAAAATTTAAACTCAAGGAAAATATAGATCCATAACTAAATGCACTATTACTATGGTGTCATTATACAATGGTGTAGTGAAATAACAAACCCTAGTATATTACTGAGACCATTTCATTATCCTCAACCTATGAGGGATAGAAGGAAAAGCTGACTGTGGTAGAAATTGAACTCAAAGTGTACAGGGATGAACTAAATACTACAAAACAATTTTAGTGCAGCATTCTTCTATTTTTGATACTCCACCTTCACCACTATGCAAACAACAAAAATAATAAAAATAATCATAATAATGGTTTCTGATGTTATGTTGTTGGCACTCCATCGCTTACGACGTCGAGGGTTCCAGTTGATCTGATCAACGGAACAGCTTGCTCGTGAAATTAACGTGCAAGTGGCTGAGCACTCCACAGACATGTGTACCCTTAACATAGTTCTCGGGGATATTCAGCGTGACACAGTGTGACAAGGCTGACCCTTTGAATTACAGGCACAACAGAAACAGGAAGTAAGAGTGAGAGAAAGTTGTGGTGAAAGAGTACAGCAGGGTTCGCCACCATCCCCTGCTGGAGCCTCGTGGAGCTTTTAGGTGTTTTCGCTCAATAAACACTCACAACGCCTGGTCTGGGAATCAAAACTGCGATTCCACTGCCCTAACCACTGGGCCATTGCACCTCCACTTCTGATGTTAACACAAGATAAAATAATGATATGAACAGATTTAAGTATGAGTCTAGTACTCATTGTGAAAGTATTAGGGGATGGAGCATGGAAAGCAAAGTCTGGACCCAAGCAGGATTTGAACCCAGAATGTAGAGAAATGTAAATAAATAGAGCAAGGCATACACTACTGTTCTGTTACTTCATTACTACAACAAGAACAACATCAATAATATCCATGATAATCATACTCAAAAAAATATATGAATTTTTTTGTAATTAATGAAAAAAGATTTTAAGAACTCTTATCTAAAAAAAAAAAAATTTATCAATGAAATAAGATTACATTATAACTTTTCAATTAGTTTTATCTCCAATAATTTTCAGATTTCATATTTTAAGATGTATGTGCAGTTTGCCAACTAGATTTGAACTAGGAACCTTTATAACTTAAACTAAGAGAAATAATGTGTTTTTACACCAGGCCACTACTGCATTTACATATCATCAAGTCATTTCAGATATTTAGACAATAGATAAATAAATAAAATCAGAAAAGGAGAAAAATGAAAAAGATCAGATGAAAATATGGTCATTAGCAGAGTTTAAATAGTTTGATAGACATGAGAAGTATGGATCAGTGAATAATATTAGATTCACTTCAAAAGACTCAGATGTCAATGTTGAAGCTAAGTATAAAAGTAGTAAATAAGTAATAAAATAGTATAAAGTAGTAGTAATGCAGTAGAAAAGTAAATGTACTTTGAAGGCTGACAAATTACATTACAAGAAAGTATTAAGAAATAAGTATTTTCAGTACCGTTTTTTAACATATTCCATAGTTGTTTTTACAATCCAATCAGAAATATTACGTCCAGTCATGTTATACATGATATCTGTTTCAGATATAAGTTTTGCAGGGGGTTGAGGATAGGCAGGATCTACAGAGAAAATTGATTTGGTAATTATTTGTAAAGTAGTCAACGTCTGAAGTGACTTATATGAGGGGTTGCTGAAAAGTTCACGGCTTCAAGGGTATAGCAAAAGGCCTGGTTGGAGGTCCAACCTTCTGAGTTCTTTTAAAGGGTTTCAAAAACCTGAAGGACTAAGTGAATCTGAGAGGGGAGTATCATCATCATTGTTTAACATGCGTTGAATAAAATCATAATAAACTGATCCTCCTGCATTTTCTTTTACCCAAAGCCAGGAACTTTTCAGCACTCCCTTGTAAAAGATGATAGCTTTGGAGCCACTAAATGATATAAATAAAAACAATAAATCCCAACTTGAAACTGTAATATATAACTTAACTGCAATAAAAATGATCACCAATAAGGATTATTTGAAATCTTGGGATTTATTCAACTTTTAAATTCATTCACAAATATGTGTATTTCCCAAATCACATAAAACACTAACAGCATATATGTACATTTCACATTTTCCTGTTATCTTTAGTTTTAAAATGATCAGCACAATTTTTTGCTAAAATAATTTTTTAAAGAATTATCTTCTGCTCTGAATTCATGTTAATACTGGTTTCAAATTCTGATACAAGGCTAGAAATTTTATGGGAGGGTTTAAGTCAATCATATCAACGCCAGTGCTCAACAGGGAATTTATTCTATGGACCATGAAAGGACGAAAGACAAAGTCAACCTCAGTGGGTCTTGGACTCAGAATGTAAAGATGGACAAAACGTCACCAAGAATTTTGCCCAGCAAGCAAATGCTTTGAACAGCTTGACACCTTAATTCATGGTTGGAATTCCGATCTTGAAATTGTGCTGTGTGCCCGAGTCGGATATATTATTTTACACTGCGCCAGCACACTCAACTGACAGAAATAAACGCTAAGATTGACTGAGCACCTGGTAAACAACAAGTTAGTACTGAGTATTAATAAGTCATTGGTACAACCAAAAGCCTTCAGGTATGAGAAGGTATACATTCAGCAGTGAACTGCTATATCATATCTTTACCTTTTAATCTTTCATATTAACAGCCTATTTCCTTAGAAACAAACACACGTGTTTTACACTACATTTCATTCCTCCTTAAATTTTCATACAGATATAATTCACATGCAATTTAGACACCTCAAATCATGTCTGTACTCGATCCATGAATAGAGATAAGAATATTTTCAATGTATTAATATTTACTATAAATGGTAGTTTCAAATTTTGGCACAAGGCCAGCAATTTTGGGGGAAGGGGCTAAATCGATTACATCAAACCCAGTATTTAACTGGTACTTATTTTATCGACCCTGAAAGGACGGAAGGCAAAGTTGACCCAGGTGAAATTTGAATTCAGAATGTTAAAGACAGATGAAATGCTGCTAAACATGTTACCCAGCATGCTAATGATTCTGCCAGTTTGCTGCCCTAATATTTACTATAAATATTAATGTCAAAGTAGATAAAAAATTGTCAAACTTAGGTTATATTCAGGTATGTCAATCCATACCTTGTGTTATTATTTAGAGGTCTTCACCTTAGCTAATTTATTAACCACATGGAATGAATCTTAAAACTTAAAAAAAAATATCTAGAACAATACTTATAATATCACTAACTATATTGAACATTAATTATTATAAAGTGCTTACGAACCTTTAGGACAAACCTGTACTCCGGTTTCACAAGAGCAGTTTATTAATGTGTCTGGCATAAGGTTGGAAGAAGTCCAGTAAGAAGTTTTATACTGACAAGGGTATCCACTAGAAGACAAAAAGAAAAAAGCACAAAATTATTATTTATAATATTTACACATAATTAAAACCATCAACAGTTTTATTTAAAAAATTTTTTCTATAGTCAAAATAGATAGGATAATTCAAAAACATTTAGGTATTATCATTTATTGCTGTAATAAATATCCCTCATAACCAACCCTAATACTGGAAATGGAAGTGACATGTGTAGGTTGAGGCAAATAAAGAAATATACCCAGGACACATGCCTGAGAATTCAATACTTCAGCAGTAATAAAGAAATTCTGGAAAAAAAAATGGTGACTATGCAATGATTGAAACTTCTCATATTAACAATAAACTGCATTTTTTTCTTATTGCCTACCTTAGTTTCTTAAATAAACAAAACTAAACTAAAAAACATAAACAAACAGAGAAGCATGTTAAGCAATTTCATTGAGGTAGCTTCAAATTGAAAAAGAAAATGTGATGCCTCTGAATTACAAGTATAATACTAAAATTATATTCTGGCTTTCATAAAATAATAGAAAAATCTTTTATTTCTTTTATAAAAAGAAACAACTTTCTTTGATGTCCTGCTGCCAAAGGATAAATTCAAAAATATGTATTTAAGTGTGTAAACATTTTTCTCTACAATTCAAAATTATATCACATAAAGAAAACAAAAATTAAAAATGAAATAATATTAAAAAGAATATTTTTCAAATTTCCATTTTTAATAAGCTAAATAGTGAAAGATGGTATTAAGATGGAAACAATACTTAAATCAAAACATCTCATTTTCAAATTTTAAAACATTTGAAGCAAAAGGTATGAAGGAAGAAATGTTTATTATTTTCAGAACACATTTACAAAACTATAAATAGATACAGCATGTGCATTCTGTAAGTAGTAAGAAATTCTGGCTTTCACTGAGACAAATTTTATTTGATTTCTAATGATTTTTAGCTTGAATATTCCTTATGTGTGTAAAAATAAGTATGTATATAAATAAATGCTTTATTTCCTTGAGATATAAGAGATGCTAAATTAATCAAAGGTAGATAGCACTAAATTGAAAGACATGAACTGTTAAAAATAAAAGTGACAAGAAGGCATCTACATATACTAAAATGTGCACACAAGCACAGACAGTCTGCTGATAAAGATACTAATCATATGAAAAATCCAACAAACCACCTATATGTACCTATACACCTGCCACCATATAGGCATAAACACGTGTATATGTACATACACACAAATACACATCTCCAAAAAAATAAATGCACCAACAAAAGTTTGGAGATGATGAGACTGACTTGGAGTAATAAGGGTATGTCACTGGTAAGGTCATAAACAGTGATGGTGGGACTAACAAATATGCTGATTGATAGAATGACGAATCAAGCAATAAATTGGTTAATTTATTAATTGATTAACTAGCTGACTAATAATAACAGAAAGAAGTAAAATAGAAGCAGTGCATGCATTTCATCCACACACATAATCATACAAATACATGCACACACATATATAGACATATGCATATATATGTGTATGTGTGTTTTAAATATATGTATATACACATAGGATACAATAATTCATAGAACTGAAATTAAACATAAAAAATGAGATAAGTGAATTGAAAAATTTTAAATTTTAAATTTTAAACTGAAAAACTGCTCTTTTTATTAAATGTCAAAATATTTTATTCTAAGTTAAGGATGGCAGGGCATCAAATAATATCTTTTTAAACATAATGAACAACTTAAACTTAAGATGATTTTAAAAGAAATAAAATTCAATTTTTAATTCATGAAATATTATATTTGAGTTGCTGAGTTTATATTCATATATCATTATAGAAGATCATTCTTTTATAATTACAGCAACAACATAAGAGATTTGAAATGCACATCACGAGGTTTTCACTCAAATTATACTAAATATATACGTAAATATATAATAATAATATTAGGGATAAAAATCCAAATTTACAGGTAAAAACTCAGTTAAATTCAATTTATTAAAAATTAAAATTAAATTAAGTTTCACAGTATAAAATATAAATATAAATATATAGTTACTTGGTTCTTTTCCCTAAAACTATATATGTAAATATATATGTATGTAATGCACACACACACACACACACACACACTAATATTTGCTAAAATTTTTATACTTACTCAAGTGAATATATACTTTTGTTCATACATCTGTTACCAATTCCAACTCTTGACAATAACATTTGTTCCAAATTTTGTGTAATATTGTTATATGGAGCATCATTACTTTTAGGAGAAAATATGAAAAATTTATATTATTAATTCAAGAAAGCTACAATAATTCATCTATAAAAATAAATGAGATATGTGAATTGAGAGATTTTCAATTTAAAATTTCACACAAAAAAACCTGATTTTTAAATTTCATTTTATGGCAAAATATTTTATTCTAATGTGGGATGAGGGACATTAAATAATGTTTTTTAAACACAATTAGCAATTTAACCTTAGGAAGACTTTAAAAAAGAAAAATTCAATTTCTACTTCATAAGATATTATCATTATTATTATTATAGACATTGCACAGTATACAATATAGTGAGATTGTTGATTGAAGATATTGTATCTACTGGGGATTTGTACTGTTTATCAAGTCACAAGGACCTCAGACACACAGTACTTTATGCAATATGCATGCAGTTCCAAGTAATTCTGACTTTTGTAGGGTATTTCTAAGATTTTCAGATGCTTTTTTCAGATTGGGTGGTATTGAACCCAATGATCCGATGACAATAAGGATAACATAAGGACCAGTTGAGTACTGGGGTTGATTTCATTGACTTACCCCCACCCCCAAATTACTGGTCCTGTGACAAAATTTGGAATCAATATATTTACGTATGTTCCTTTTTCTTATGGTTCTGATAAAATATTTGATCTGGAATCAAATACTGAAACAGATAGTGCTTATTTTTGTAGAATCATGTTTGTTATTTTCCATTCTAACAAACTCATGCACTGTTTGCTATATATTCACATCTTTGTTATCGGTGTTGCTGTTAACCCCAGGTCAGACCTATTTAAGTAGACTTACGATCAAAGGTATTCCATCTATGAGGATCTCATTGAGTGTAAAGCATCTTCACGATAGAAGAAGAAATGTAGTAATGATGAAATATGAACAATTTGTGGGAGCATTATGTCCATGCCTATCAACTAATCAATTCTCTTCAATACTGATAATAATCTTTAAAACAAATAAAAGAAAAATGCCAACTTGAAAAACCTACCTGAAAAACATATATAAGTGACGATCATTTTCGACAGGAACATAATGCCATGGATGGAGAATTAATGGTGGTTCCTCACTGTATGTGGGAATTATCATAGCCAGAATCATGGCAAGCAAAACAAAAGCAGCAGGTAATAAGATCTGCAAGAGAAGAATTCAGTTTAAATATAAAGAGAATAGTGATAGAGAAATGAGACATTATTCTCAAAACATTTAAGAATTCTGAATATAATATAAAATAATAATATTATTATTATTGAGTGAGAGAGCAGTGCATGCCATCAAAGTGACACTAGGGTAAAAAATATATGACACACAGTATACCCATCATGACCATCCATCTGATAAGGGTACACCAGGCACATGCATCACAACCATATGTGTGCAACATGGTGATCTCATATCAAGGTTAACAGTGCATGACCTTGGAGGTGGGGCCCAATTAGAATTTTCTGCAGGTTGAGTAGCCCAGCCAGCTCAAAAGGTCCCTGAATAAGGGATGTTTAATGATGTTGAACAAAACACCTATGTTTCCAAAAGTGAATTATCCAAACCTCAAATAATTCCACTCAATACATGGCTATGATGCTCCCCCACTACTTCTGCTTGTGATCAGAGATGCACATATTGTCAGCCACTAAGGGACATGCTCAACTGGTTAAGGTCAAACAAATGACAAGCAAATCTGTGGTGTTGAGCAGAATATTTGTTGTAGCCCATCTTTTATACCAAGACAAAATAATGTACATGATAACACTTCCAATCAGTCGAGAAGCCATGAGAGCCACTGCCTGATACTGCATCTATTATTGTCATTATTATTATTATTATCATCATCATCATCATCATCATTTAAAGCAGCGAACTGGCAGAATCGTTAGCACACTAGGCAAAATGCTTAGCAGCATTTCGTTTATCTTTATGTTTTGAGTTCAATTTCTTTTCTACTCTAGGCACAAGGCCTGAAATTTTTGGGTAGAGGGCCAGTCGATTAGATCAACCCCAATATGCAACTGGTACATAATTTATCAACCCTAAAAAGATGAAAGGCAAAGTCGACTTCAGCGGAATTTGAACTCAGAACGTAAAGACAGACAAAATACTGCTAAGCATTTTGCCTGGCGTAGCTCACCACCTTGTTTTGAGTTCAAATTCTGCCAATGTCAACGTTGCTTTCATGCTTTTGAAGTCAATGAAACAAGTTCCTATTGAATACTGGGGTTGATATAATTGACTTAATTCCTCCTTGAAATTTCTGGCCTTGTGCCAAAATTTGAAACCATTATTATTATTATGAAAATGGTGGATTGGAAGAATTGTAAGAACATTAAGCATAATGCCTTGCAATATTTATTTCAGCTCTTCACACACTGAGTTCAAATCCCATTGGGATCCATAAAATAAAGTACTACTCAAGTGCTTTATTGATATCGATGCCAGCCCCCACCTCCCCGACTGGCTTTTGTACTGGTAGCACATAAAAAGCATCATCCAAACGTGGCCAATGCCAGTGCCGCCTGACTGGCTCCCATGCCGGTGGCATGTAAAAAGCACCCACTACACTCTCAGAGTGATTGACATTAGGAAGGGCATCGAGCTGTAGAAACATTGCCAGATCAGATTGGAGCCTGGTGGGGTCTCCTGGCTTGCCAGTCCCCAGTCAAACTGTCCAATCCATGCCAGCATGGAAAACAGATGATAAACGATGATGATGATGATTATATGATAGTTTAGGCTGTTATTTGAGCAGGCTGAGAAACAATGTAGAAGATGATAATTAACATAAAGAGATGCGTGCATCTAGGAGAATCCATTTGTGCATGCTTCACAACAATTAAGAACAAGTGAAACTGAACCTACTTCACAGATAAAGCCCTTCTTGCTTCTGCGCTGGTAATGGAATCTTTTCTTTAGAAGTGCTATGAATTGTTGGCAGGTTAATTGCCAACCAGTAACTTTGTAGGACCCTTCGCCCTGACAGGCTTCCATCTCATCCTTTGTTTCTTGATCTGAATGATAACAACAACAACAACAACAACAGTAAAATAGAAAGCTCACTGTATAGCTAAGGGATAATTCCTTAGGAAAATATTTAATGTGATGTAAAACAATTTTGAAATTGAGCAAAGGAGTGAGGAGTGTACAGGGATGCAGCAAAAGAAAGAGAAACCAACAGACAAACGAGCAGAATGTTTATCAAATTACTGAAATGAGACAAATTCAATTTCATTGGGATTCTTTATTTCCATGTAATAAAGGTTACATATTCTGTGGTTAGATCATTTACACACTATGATTATCTATTAATTTTCAACCAGTGATTTGACACTATATATACATATAAAAGACACTATATATATAAAAGACATATGTATAATAATTTATTATAATTTTATTAAATTTGTCAGCCACCACCATTTTAATGTTCACTTTTTCATGCTTGCATGAGTCAGATGGAATTTGTTGAGGCAGATTTTCTATGATTGGATGCTCTTCCTGTTGCCAACCAACAACTGTCTTCCAAGTAAGGTAATATTTCCTCATGGTCAGGCATGTTTTCACAAAAGATTGGAAATGAAGGATCCTGCTTGTGTGATGGTTACGCTTATTCACAACCATCCATGATGCCAACACAAAGAGGCAAATACATACACATGCATAAACACATACATATATAAACATATATATATCACTACCTTCCTTTTGCCTCCTTCAGCCATTTCCTCTATAGTAAGACACCTGTATTTTGGAGTACCACATGAACTTCCAGCTCACTGGATCCTGTTAACTCATCCAAGCCATAACAGTATGGAAAACAGATGTTAAATGATGATGAGGTCGATATATATATCATCATCATCATCGTTTAACATCCATCTTCCATGCTGGTTTGACAGGAGCTGGTAAACTGGAGGACTATTCCAAGCTCCACTGTTTTGGCATAGTATTTATGGATGGCAGACGAGATGCTTTTTACATGGACTCAGCACTGCCAAGGTCACCAAGTAACTTGCAAGATAAAGATCCTTTGAGAGTAGGGTGGTATTGAAGGTGGTGACTTTGTGCCAGGTGATGAGAGGGATAGAAACAAGTATATGTAAGCATGTACACACACACACACACATATACAGGTCGTTGTTGACTTACGACCACAATTGGTTGTAATCGATTTGGTCATAAGTTGGCCTATAGGCCTACATAGTTTTGTTTTATTTTCTTACATTCTTAAGGTACATTCTCAGGTAAAAGTCATACACAGCATTCTGTATTATACTATTAAACTGGCGTTAGTCAAAAGTTTCAGAGTCTCAAGCAGTCGTCATATAAACAAATACGAGGTTGCCTCGATGTCTCCACGATAGGATAAGTCATCCAACACAGTGCCGATCGATAACCAAACCTAGGAGAAGCGTTTGTTAGCTCACATCATCTGTACATGGGTCCATTAGATTTCAACTGGACTATTTATTATTGCTGCCAGGAGTTGGCAAGCTAATTGTCATAAAGTCAAATAGGTCATAAGTCAGATAGGTCGTTAGTCAACAACCTGTATGTGTATATATATATATATATATATATAGATAGATAGATAGATATATACACATAAATATATAGTTTTATGGAAAAGAACCGAGGTTCATGAACTCATAGATGAAAATCCACTGTCACATATAGAAAAATTAATAAGTAAAAGCACAATAAATAAGTAAATATCATAAGCATACATATACATACATACACTCATACATTAATTTTTCTATATGTGACAGTGGATTTTCATCAATGAGTTCATGAACCTTGGTTCTTTTCCCTAAAACTATATATTTATATATATTTAATACTGAGAAACTTAATTTAATTTTAATTTTTATAAATTGATTTTAATTGAGTTTTTACCTGTTATTTTGGATTTTTATCCCTAATATTATATATATATATATATATATATAAATGACAGGTTTCTTTCAGTTTCCATCTACTAAATCCACTCACAAGACTGAGGCAGAAGACACTTGGAAGTGAACTTCATAACCACACAATCACACCTCTGCTTATCAAAACCATGTGATAGGGAAGCAAACTTCATAACCAAATGGTCATAAAGGTATTAGAAAATATTTAGACTTGCTGTAAAAGTAGTTATTTAAAACTGAGTTAATATTTTATCTGTGCTAGGGTAGGTTTCTCTGTAAATATGAAGAGAAAGAGTCTTCGGTAATTCATCTTCATTAATAATTGCTAACACTCTAACAAAGTGATCATATTTTTATAAAACAAAGATATTCATTTAAGAGCAAAACACATAGAATCTTTGTCAATTTCAACAGCCCTGGATATATCAAAATACCAAGGAAAAATTTTTTCCAGAAAAACAGAAGAATCAGTCTGTATGGTAAGTAGTTTTACTTGAAAATATTACTGAGCAAACTTAGGGATTATATAGATGGCTACAGAGCTATACTAAAATAAAGAATCAGTAAGACACTATTATATAAGTTTTATCTAATTAACCAGTATCTGTAGAAACTTCATAAAATGTACAAAGGCAGCTGTCAAAGACTGGAATAGCCATAGAATCTCATGATGATGACGATGATGATCATGATATAAATTAAGATTTTCATTGTAAATAGAGTTTGAAATAATACATATTTAATAAATCATAGATAATAATGAAAAGCCACTTTCAAAGAAGTAGACAATCATGATTCAAATATTAATTATGGTTTTAGTTTGCCACAAGAGATACTGGTATTAGTCCATTGATAAGTGACGTGTTATTAAAACCTTGACCATAAAACATGAATTTCATACAATATGTACTATATTGACAATGCAATCAAGTTGATTAAATAGCCATCTATACTGCCTTCCGGCTTTTATAGATCTAAATAAAGAAATGTACCATTCTTAAATTGATTAGGTAGTTTTAAGAAAGTCACTTAGCATCCCTGTGGATAAATCTGTCTGCAAAGATATTCCACTCAAAGTAGCCATAGCCTTTATGAGAAAAAGATGTTATAAAAAGAAAATCAATACATTTTTGTATGCCCTCCTACCACATACATCCTCCACCTCACACTTTCATTCACATGAATTGACTGTAGATTTTCTGCAGAAAATTCTAACTTTGGCTGCAAGGAACAAAATAGATTGCTGAATTTTTGTTGAAGTAAAACAAATTTTCTTAGATTAGGAAAAAAAAAAAGTATCAAGATATTTTTCATCAAGTTTAAAAAAAAAAAAACCTGTAAATAGTAAAAGTAAAAAATAAAACTAAAAATAATTAATTAAAGAAACTTAACAGATTCGCAAATTCTTTACTCAGCTAATAATGATGAATATGACAAGAATTTTTTTTATACTTTATTTTTACTTTTGTTTTACTTGTTTCAGTTATTAGACTGTGGTCATGCTGGGACTCTGCCTTACAACATTTTTAGTCGAACAAATTGATCCCAGTACCTTTTAAAGCCTGATACTTCTTTTATCAATCTCTTTTGCCAAACTGCTAAGTTATGGGGATGTAAACAAACCAACACTAGTTGTCAAGTGGTGGTCAAGGACAAAAACAAGCACACACACACACACACACACAACAGACTTCTTTCAGTTTCTGTTTACCAAATCTATTCACAAGGTTTTTGGTTGGCCTGTGGCTATAGTAGAAGACATTTGCCCAAGATGCCATGCAGTGGGACTGAACCTGAAACCACGTGGTTGGGAAGATTGGGAAGAAAACTTCTTACCACACAACTAGCTTGCATCGTAACCTGTAGTACTTTTCTTTCTCTAACATAGGCGCAGTTGTAGCTGTGTGGTAAGAAGCTTGCTTCCCAACCACATGGTCCTGGGTTCAGTCCCATTGTGTGGCACTTTGGGCAAGTGTCTTCTACTATAGCCTTGAGCTAACCAAAGCCTTGAGTGGATTTGGTAGAGAGATACTGAAAGAACCTGTCATATGCATGTATGTATGTATGTATGTGTGTATGTATGTATGCATGTATGTATGTGTGTGTGTGTGTATGTATGTGTGTGTGTGTATGAGTGCGTGTGTGTCTTTGTTTCCCTATCACCCCTTGACAACTGGTGTTGGTGTGTTTATGTCCCTGTAACTTAGAGGTTCAGCAAAAGAGACCAATAAAATAAGTACTAGGCTTTAAAATAATAAGTCCTGGGGTCGATTTGTTCGACTAGAACCCTTCAAGTCGGTGCTCCAGCATGGCCACACTCAAATGACTGAAACGAGTAAAAGAATAAAAGAATCATATACTACCACCAAACATGCTCATATTATGAATAAAGTTGATTAGACAGGTGAGAATTGCAGTTGGCTGCAGTGTTTAGGTAGTCTATGAAGCATCAAAACTGCTGTACAGTATTCCTAGTAACTATACGCAGTTATGAACAGTACAATTCACCTACCTGTGAATACAACTCGCAATTGTTAAATGATCAGATGATTTCATGGGATGTCAAATAAACCATGTCATAATAGCAGTACAAATTGTAAATTAATAAAGTGGCACGAGCCTTCAGAAATTGGGTTATGTTCTACTCCTATTCTTAAAACTATGTAGCAAATTCGAAAATAACATATAAGTAAATGAGATCAAACATTTTAATGTAAATACACCTGTAATTATTCAGTCATAAGCTTTACTGCAATATGTAAACAGATGTTAGCACATCTTTGTATCTCTTTGTGGGACAAAAATATAGGAATTGTTTTGACCAATCTAATTTCAGTGCAGTGTACCAAAGAAGACATGGGCGAAACAAATTGAGAAAAACCTGAAGTTGCAGTGCCTTGACCTCGAGCATGCTGAGTCCAGTACCATGGATTGGAAAGCATGGAACAAGGGTTAAATGCCAGTGTTTGTCTCTGGTTTTATGGTATTAAGCAACTAAGAGAAAAAAAAAAACATCCCCTGGAAAGGATACTAGTTAAGTAAAAATACCACATCTGACACTCTCAAAACTGTTGTGTTGAAGAAATGTAGAATTTAAGTGTACTGGCCAAATACAAGGCAAAAAACCTGTTGTGGATTTGAACTCATATCTACAGCTAATAAGATTATCACCTTGTACATCCTGAGACATGGTTACTCAGCTCATTCCAACATAAAGAGATTATTATAAACCTGACACTGTTATCATTAATATCATTGTTATTATCTTCATTATTATAACTGAAGAAGAAGAATTTCTCTTCAGAAATTCATCAGAAAACAAGTACCCAGAATTTCTATCCAGAATTTATATCAAACACAAACCAGATTCAGCTGAAATGACTAATCTAATTTGCATAACAGCACATTTGTTGGTAAATGGTTAATTAATTCAGTAATCATTGTTAGCACAAGATAGCAACATTCATTGGATGATATAAAATGTTTTAGTACAAGTGTACCTACACTTCTTAAAGTGTATGTAAATTAATTAATTAATTAATCAAACAACACTGTCAATGAATGCACAGTTTTGCAAATAAGAGTAGTCATTTTTAGCTGAATCCTGGTATGTATTCACACTAACAAATTAATTTATAAAGAGTAATCATGCTCAATGATAAATACAAATTGGAAAATTTAAATTAAAAAGGTTAAAAAAAAAAGATTCTTACCTAATACAACTTTATCATCTGGTTTTTCAGAATCTTTCAATTTGAAGATTTTATTTTTCAAACGTCTTCTGAAGCTATCTCTGTTAATTGATCGAGGCAAGATTCCAGCTAAAATTAAGAATCCAATTACAGTAAATAATTATTATTATGCTTCACTTGATAAAGGAGAAATTGATCACAACCCTCATACATACATGCATACACTCTGTCCCCTCTCTTCTCTCTGCAATATAAATATATATATGCTTGTCCTTCTATGATACTTTAGTTTCTCAGCAACTGGCATAATACCCCCTCTCCTTTCCTAATACTCTCCACCCACACACAGCCACAGGAGCCTTTTTCAATTTCAGTTCTTTGTTGTCTTGAAACTTACTTGGTAATCTCACTAGTACCAATTGCATGTAAAACGCATCCAGTATAACAGAAATGCAATTGGCCTTAAGAACTGACATGAAGCCATAGAAACCATGTCAAAGCCAACACTGGAGCTCAGCACAGTCCTGTAACTTCCAGTTCTTGTCAAACCATCCAAAGCATGCCAGCATGGAACAGACATCAAGTGATGATGATAATGATGATGATACATAAGTATACACACAACTATTACTATTAAGTCTTTGACTTTGCTTGCACTACAACATGCAAACTCAAAGACTTGGTAATAAAGTTTCTTACTTGAATATGAAGGAGACATTATATGGGATATAAAATGTCAAGACTAGTTGAAATAAAAGTTATAGCAATAGAGAATTACATTACTCTAGAAGCTTTATTGTCTTATATGGCAGTCGTCAGATTTGAACAGTAAACTCTTAAGTTGTCAGTCATTTCAATAATATGTCTTGCAAAGTATTGTACTACTCTTTAACCCTTTTACTACAGAAAGCAGATTTATATATCAATCATTCTTTTGTTGGAAAATGTCATGTTTGAAATTATTTTTTATTGAGGTATATCAAGTTCACCAAGGCAACGTGAATTAAAGAATATACCAATTCCATTTTTTTTGGTAGATACTTAACATCATTACTAGAATAACCATGAAATTTACTTTTGCAGTTAAAGGGTTAAAATCCTTTGGTGATTTATTTTATAATTTGAAGGACCAACATTAAACACAACTTCTGATGACAAATTATCTGAGTATTTCGTAATGTAATTTAATGTACAATCTCTTATCTTTTATCCTTTACTTGTTTCAGTCATTGGACTGAGACCATGCTGGGGTACCCTAGCACTTATTTTTTAAGTCTGGGACTTATCCTATCAGCTAAGTCCCTGGAGTATAAACAAACCAACACTGGTTGCTAAGTGGTGGGAGGGACAAACACATACACAACAGGCTTCCACTCGGTTTCCAACTACTAAATTCACTCCCATGATATTGGTCACCCAGGACAATAATACAAGACTCTCACAAGGGGATGTACAATGGAATTGAACCTAAAACCTTGTGGTTGCAAAATGAGCTTTATATAAATTATGTATTCTGAACTATTGCATTTGTAGAGTACCTTTGAGATGATCAAAACAAGGATATACTGGGGACCTTCGAAACAATTTCAGTTTACTTCTTTGAGTAATCTACATATACCCTAATTATATTGTCCCTAGAACTACCCATAAAATTTATAAAAAAAATAAAAAAAATAAGAAAACTGAATCAGTACAATCATATGATTGAGAGTTAAATAGCTCTGTTTGACAGAATCTTTAGACAGGCTATCATTTATACCACTTAATCAGCTGTGACTGTTAAAATTAAATTTGGTTGATAATTAGCAGTTTGTCAACAAGTGCATTTCCAACAGCAAAAGTGACAAGGAGATGCCCGGACATAATGAGTGCAACAAAAACTAAGAAGAATTTTTGCTCAAAAATACAAGCTTTTTAGATCTCTCACAACTTTTGGTAATATGCATTTCTGACAGAGTAAACAGTGCACATACACAAATCAGTAATGTTTACAACTTTGGCTAATATGCATTGCTTATATAGTAAACAGTATGTACATTCACACACACACACACATACAAATGCACACACACAAACACATACATACACACACACATGCACAATGTTGTAGTTTTCCAGCTATGGCAGTAAGTTCTTGCTTCAGCTGATGTAGTTTCAAATCAAGGTTGTAACTTTTTTGCCTCCAGACTACTTTTCAAAATTCAGTGCCTATGTATCTGTATGTACGCACACATATATACATGTATGTAAACATGCACGTATACATGCATGCATGTGTATAGATCTATGTATCACTAAACAGACGCTCAAACTCTAAATAAGCCCCATTTTTATTTTTCAAACCATTAGGAATCTATTGATGCTGCTATTTAGTCCCAGGTCAAACCTGAATGAGCATAATTATGACAAAAAGTGTTCAAGCCAGAACCATCTTGTTCTTTTGTTTTGGAGTATCAAAGAATATATTATCCAATGTGGTCTTCTCTTTCTCATGACTGTAGGATATGAACTGAGGGAGATTTGGCTGCTATTTCTAGTTGGTAGAGAGATATTCACAAGAAGCGTATATATCAGATAGGTCAATATGACAATTTCTCAATTACATTGTTTCTGATTTCAGTCATTCTAATTCTCTCAGGTTAATATTGCATCTCTCTCTCTCTCTCTCCTCCTACTTCTCCTCCTTCTTATTCTTCTCTTTCTTTTCCTTCCTTCCCCCTCTCTCTCTTCTTTCTCTTGAATATAAGTAGAATAAATGTATCTATGAACGTATGTGTGTGTGTGCATATATATGTAAACACGTATATGTGTAGGTTCCTGTAAATGCTTATATAATCATACATGTATACTAAAGTTTTATATATTTATATATGAGTATATACAAATATATAAAGTGTATATATATATATATATATATATATATATATACACACACACACACACAAGCATATATATATATATATATATATACACACACACACACATATATATAAAAGAGACTTACATACACATAGGTGCACACACAAAGACACTTATGTATGTATACAATTATATTCATATATTTAATGTGTTCACACATACACACACACACACAAATGCATGTGTGCATGTGTGTGTGAGTGTGTGTGTGTGTACATGTGCATGCATGTGTGTGTGTGCATGTATGTGACTGCACATATGTTTGCTCATCCATTAAGCAGTCATCCTTCATTTACTACGAATTTACAAGTGCCATCTGTTTCAATCTGATTACTCCCACACTCCCACATTCTTATTGCCAAATGCAGTAGCAATGCCTTGCCAAAACTAGTTCTTGATTATCACTCTCCTTTCCAATAATCAAAACGTGTAACGAGTCATAATCTACTTGAACATAACTACGGTAATGTAGACAATTACTTGCAGTTCACTCTATAATTCCTTATCAACTCCATCCAAGCATTTCAAGCACATTATTTACTTCCGCATAAATCAGGAAGGTATAAGGTAATGGCGGAGGAAGAGGACAAGGATGAGGAGAAGGAAGCAAAGGTTTGAGGAATGAGAACGAATGTAGACATAAAATTAAGGGGTGCATTGGAGCATTGATGTTGGGTTACAGTCAGAAATGTGCTTGAAGCAACTCTAGGGAAGAAAAAAAATCATCATACTCCTCATCATTGCCTCTGCTGCCACCACCACCACCATTGCCACCAGTGTTCCAATCCTCCCCCACCATCATAATTTTTACTGCCACTGCTGTCATTGTCATCTCTGGCATCAGTGTCTTCATCACCATCAGTCCCTACTCCATCCCCATTATCATTGCTGTCATCATTGTCATTGTCATCATCACAATCACTCACCTCACCTTCCCACCTGCTGGAACCATTCTCAACTACATCATTATCGCAGCATTTTCATTAGCATTATCAGAAGCAGCAGTACCATCATTGCTCAGTACCACTCTTCTTTGCACATTCCCATCATCATCAGAAGTTATTATTGTAATTATTATCATTATTATTGATTGAGAGAGCAGTGCATGCCATCAAAGTGACACTGGGGTAAAATATACGAAGCCCATTATACCCATCATGACTAACCGTCTGATAAGGGTATACCAGGAACATGCATCACAACCACATGAGCATGACACAGTGATCTCATATCAAGATTAATAGCACATGACCTTGCAAGTGGGGCCCAGTAAGAACTTTCTTCAGGTCGAGTAGCCCATCCTGCTCAAAAGGTCCCTGAATAAGGGTTGTTTAAGGATGTTGAACAGAATATCCATGTTTCCAAAGGTAAATTATCCAAACCCCAAAGAATTCAGCATATGGCTATGATGCTTCTTCACTACTTCTGCTCATGATCAGAGATGCACATATCGTCAGCCACTAAAGGACATGCTCAACTGGTTAAGGTCAAGCAACTGACAAGCAAATCTGTGGTATTGAACAGAATATTTGCTGTAGCCCATCTTTTATACTAAGATAAAACAATGTTCGTCATCATCATCATCATCATCATTATTAAGGTGACAAGCTGGCAGAATCATTAGCACACTAGATGAAATGCTTAGCAGTATTTCACCTGTTGCTAAATTCTGAGTTCAAATGCCGTTGAGATCAACTTTACCTTTCGTCCTTTCGGGGTCAATGAAATGAGCACCAGTTGAACACTACGGTCGATGTAATCGACTCATCCCCTTCCACAAAATTGCTGCCCAAGTGGTAAAATTTGAAACCATTATTATTATTATTATTATTATTATTATTATTATTATTATTATTATTATTATTGTCGCTGTGGTCAGCTATATTAAAATGTGCTTGAAATATCTTTAAGAAAGTATATTCATCACTCCCATCACTATCACATTACTCCTACCATCCCATTCATAATTCTTAATCATCATCCTCATCACCATCTTCATCAATGTCATCATAGTCTCATCACATTCATCATTTATATATATATATATATGTGTGGGTGTGTGTCTCCTCACCAGACTGGATATATACATCCTTTGATGTGGACATAACTTTAGCAAATCTACTGTAGGAACTGCAAGTTATTCAGTAATAATATAATCAATTAAAAATCAACTCCTAGTATTTGACAGCTAGTTAGGTGCTAATTATTTCAAGTACAGGGGGTCAATTCAGTCAATTATACCCCTGCCCTCACATCAATTACTGGTGTCAGTAACATATATAATCCTTCCAAAATCTCCTGATCTTATACTTAGATTACAAATCATTATACTGTAACAAGAGAATTGTAATTATTGCTTTCCCTCCAATATATTTTGTCATAAATAAATTTCAGCTGTATTGTATCATAAACCCAATCATATTTTAAGGTTGATTCAATTATCTGTGTCCCTTCTTGAACAATTATATAGCATTACATTATTATTCTGGGTAAGGTGGTGAGCTGTCAGAATCGTTAGCATGCTGAACAAAATGCTTAGCGGTATGTTTAGCCCCTTGTGGGCAATAAAGAAATGAGAATTATGAGAAGAAAGGCGGCGAGCTGGCAGAAATGTTAGTACGCCGGGCGAAATGCTTAGCGGTATTTCGTCTGCCGCTACGTTCTGAGTTCAAATTCCGCCGAGGTCGACTTTGCCTTTCATCCTTTCGGGGTCGATTAAATAAGTACCAGTTACGCACTGGGGTCGATATAATCGACTTAATCTGTTTGTCTGTCCTTGTTTGTCCCCTCTGTGTATAACCCCTTGTGGGCAGTAAAGAAATAGGTATTTCATCTGTCTTTCAAATAAGGTGGTGAGCTGGTAAAACCATTAGCATGCTGGACAAAATGCTTAGTGGCATTTTGTCCATCTTTACATTCTCAGTTCAAATTCCACCAAGGTTGACTTTGCCTGTCATCCTTTTGGGGTCAATAAAATAAGTAGCAGTTGAGCACTGGAGGAGATGTATTCAACTTACCCTCTTCCCTGAAATTATTGGCCTTGTGCCTGTAGTGGAAAGGATTATATTATTATTCTGGGTTCAAATCCTGCTGAAATCAATTTTACTGTTCATCCCTTTCGAACTGATCAATCAAATAATATGATCAAATACATCCAAAATCAACTTTGCCTTTAATCCCTTCAGGTTTGATAAAATAAAGTACCAGTCAACAGCATTGACTAACCTCTACCTCCCTTAAAATTTTGTTTCTTTCTCTCAAATATATTTATAGTTTTTACTTGTTTCAGTCATTAGACTACAATCAAGCTGGGACACTGCCTTGAGGAATTTTTAGTCAAAGGCATTGATCACAATACCTTTTTTTTTTAAGCTTGGTACTTATCCCAACACTGGTTGTCAATGGTGGTTGGAGACAAACACGCACATGAGGGGCTTCTTTCAATTTCCTTCTATCAAATCCCCTCACAAAGCTTTGATCAGTCTGAAGATATAGTAGAAGACACTTGTCCAAGGTGCTATGCAGTGGGACTGAACCCAGAACCACGTGGTTGGGAAGCAAGCTTCTTATCACACAGCCCTGCCTGTGCCTATAATGAATAAATTTCAACTCTCACATGCCATGTCCTTGTGTACCCATCTCTCCCTCACAGAAAGAAGATACAGACAAACATGATAGAGTTTGGCACCACCACCCAAAAAGAAGTTATAAACAAACAATGAAACCT
Organism: Octopus bimaculoides; assembly: GCF_046866305.1. Taxonomy (NCBI): domain Eukaryota; kingdom Metazoa; phylum Mollusca; class Cephalopoda; order Octopoda; family Octopodidae; genus Octopus; species Octopus bimaculoides. The sequence goes on along the minus strand of NC_142934.1, from coordinate 63,101,783 downwards.
GACACTAAAATTCATTCATTCATCCTATCATCTTTACTTGTAATGTTATTCAGTTCAAAATGGTGACATAAAATCAGTCACCCTCTTCCAGTCACTTTATAATTGATTCTTTCTCTCTCTCTCTCTCTGATTACCTAACTTCTTACTTGACTTGCCTCTCTTTCATTTGTTTTGGCTCATTTCAACTGTTTTCTCACACTAACTGCTTCTCACTCACATTGTCCTCTCTCACTATCTGCTGTCTCCTCTCCCGTCACCTCTCTCTCTCTCTCTCTCTCTCTCACACACACACACACACACACACACACACACACACACACACACACACACACACACACACACACACACACAGAAATACTTTATATAAACATATATGTGCAAAAACACATACACTATAACACAAACATATAATCAATTGCATTATATGTCTGCATACGTATATGTGCTATGTATATGCACACATGCATGTGTGCGTTTGTGGATATGTATTTCCCTCAACATAAATAATGATGTTAAAACATTCTTTAAAACAAACAGTTGCTTGTGATTGTGTCACAAATATAAGAAAAAACTGAAGAAGTATAGGTAAGAGATCTGAAAGGTAATTAAAAGATAAAAAGAAAAAAAAAAGGAAACAAGGAAAATACTGAATAATTTAAAGCATTAGAAAATATTCAATAAAAGTATCTGATGTCAGATAATAGTGACAGCTGCTGAAAATGTGAGCAGAACAAGTAATTTGGTAAATACTGATATACAAGAAGCCAATAAAATTTAGGCTAAAAGTTATGCGTTGTGTCACTGAAAGTGACTTAGAATATGACAGGGTTTGTAAAGTTAATGGTGAATTGATAACAGTGAAACAGTGAAACAAATGACCTGACACAAACACTACTAATCATTGGAAAATAAATGTACATAGAGAACACAGCTGAAGTTAATTAGGGTAAAAGGTCTAATTACTATAATTTAAAAAGCAGTATTGATAGAAGAAAAAAATCTGATGTAGAAATCATATAAGCAAGGAAAAATCTTGAGAAAAGATAGAAAATGTATAAAGAGCCTATTAGGAAATTCTTAGCCATACTTTGTGAATGAATAAATTTATCATTCAGACTTAAAAAAAAAAAAAAGAAGTTAATAGCGTCTCTGGAAAATTAACTAAATAAATAAAGTATTAGAATATGATATTCTTATGTGTAAAAAGACTAATGTAAAGATCAATAGGAAACAACAAAAAATAAATGGAACAGATGCAAAAAAGCAAAAACCAAAAAAAAGAATCTTTGATGTGTTTTTAGTTTCTGTATCAAATAATAGGAAAGACATTGATCAAACTGAATTACTTAAAAGAAAGTATATATATAAAAAAAAAAAAAATGAATGAATAAATCTAAATTGAAAATGGCTAGAATAACACAAAGAGTTTACCAATTCATCAGAAAGGATGTAAGGATGAGATAAAAATAAATAATGAAGATTGAATACACCAGTCAAAACAGCTTGTGAAAGAGTTACAATAAAAACACCAGTTTAGCCATTGAAGTATATGTTAGAAGTGATTTGCAAGATAATAGTTTGTTTCAATCTTCAATTGTGTTTCCTTAGAACAGATAAAAATACATCATGATACCAAAAGAAATCAATAATGGATAACTTCTAAGTACAATGGTAAACCAAAGATCTGTATGTTGGATATAAATAAAACACCTCAATCATCTCATTTCCTTTGAGCCATTTCATATGAGTCAAGACCCTTATTATTAACATTAGCAAACCAGTTCCGGACCCATTTGCCTTGATATATTCTGATAGCTGATTTCAGTTTTCAAAAGGGGAAATCACACATAATAAATTACCATTTTCAACAAACTTATGTTGCAAAAAAAAAAAAAAAAAAAAAAAAAAAATCTCAGTTTCTTAAGTCATTTTATATCAAAGCTTTTATCCAAGCTATTAAATTATTTTTATTGAAGAACAAAAGAAACAACATAGTATGTATACTTATACCATCTGTATTCTCTAATTCATAAGCTTCAATATTTTCTCTTTCAAAGCAGCCTTCAGTTACCTTCAAAAATACCTGTTTAAAAAAAAAGGGGGAAAATACAAAGATATTTGAATAGTAATTGAAATGGTAGAATGCACAAATTGCATGCCTTGCTTTCTGAGTTCAAATCCCACTAAGATTAACTTTGCTTTTCATTATCCTGAGGATGGTAAATTGATACCAGTCATATTTTAACCTTCTGGTTACCATATTTCTGTTGAAATACACTGTCATTGATGCAATAAATTTTGAAGAAAATAAAAATCATTTAGTAAAAAAATTTTGTCATTATTGAGTCTGTGCTTGGAACATAAATTAACATGAAAGTTCAATGGAAAGTTTTAATAAAGAACATTTTAAATCAGGGAGTCTGAATGATATAACCAGGATCACTTTCAGGGTTAAGGCTGAATCACTTATCTGTGCCCTCCCCAGTACAAATTTATGGCATTATATTATCATTCTGAGTTCAAATCCTGCTGAAATCAACTTTACTTTTCATCCTTCTGGAACTGATCAATTAAATGAATTACAAGTCCCTAGAAATCAATGGCCTTATTAATTTAGCCTTTTATTTCCAAAAATTGTCAAAACTCTATCTCACAGACATAAATGGTACTTCATAAAGAGCATCAACAACAGATGATGTAGGTGTGCAGGCAACTGAAGAATTGCAGCTGCTCCCATTAATATTACACTTTCTGGGTGTCTTCATTCACAAGGGCACCTTACAAGAGTGATGCTATTTTCATTGTCACAGATATACAAGATACTATGAAAGGTTCACTGTCTGTATGTGATTTCAAGAAGTTGGATTTAAATTATAGTGAGTGGGAGAGCTGGACTTTATCATTATTATTATTATTATTATTATTATTATTTTTTCAATAATTATTATTAAGACGGTGAGCTGGCAAAATTGTTAGTATGCTGAACAACATGCTTGGTGGCATTTCTTCTGGTTCTTTATGTCGTGAGTTCAAATTCTGTTGAGGTTGACATTGCTTTGATCCTCAAAGGGTCATTAAAACAAGTACCAGTTGAACATTGGGGTTGAGATATCCTACTAACCACCTTCCCTGCAATTTCAGGCCTTGTGCCTACAGTAGAAAGGATCATCATCATCATCATTATTATTATTATAGTTATTAAGGTGGGTGAGCTTCCTATATCTTAAATTAAATTTGACAGTTTTTTGCAAAACTGACCGAACTGTTGTGCAATAAAGGAAAATAATAATTATAGATGAAAATATATAAAGAAAGAAAAGTTTTTAAAAATCACACACACACACAAATCAACATGAAACAATAGAAACAGTTGAAGAGGAACAATTTCTTTTAAATAATGAAATTTCTCCCCAAAAAAATAACAAAAAAAAAAATGCAGAGAGCAAGGATGAACTAAGATTCATAGTTCTTTAAATATCAAACAAATAGTTAAGAGACACAATTATGCATCTGTAGTGCCATGAACTCTTTGAACACATAATGCCATAAAAATACTAAGGTTTAGGATATACACAGCATGCAAAAGATAGATTGCAAGT
>NC_142934.1:63090684-63093184 GCF_046866305.1 Octopus bimaculoides | reverse complement strand
TAGTATCAAAGACTTCATCTTTATATTGTATCAGAGTATCAGAAAGAAATGGAATGGAATGGTTTAATTGAAAATCAAAACTAATATACAGACTGGATGCACTCAACAGCAATTAGACAAGATAGTGCATGACTAACAAACAGTCATAAAACTATATATTTCAGTGTTGTACTTGTCTGACAAATGACTTGACCTGAAACTGTGTTGAAAGTGAAGTGATTACATTGTGGAAGATCTAAAACCTCAAAAAAACTGTTAGGTTCACTTTTCATTTATTTCTTGAGATGTCAGAATTTTTGTTACACCACTGCAATCTGGTCACTGGCACACTTTGACTATGGCTCAGTTTACATAATGATTCTATGAGAACATTAGGTGCAGACATGACTATGGTTATAGGTTCAGTTCCACTGTATATTATCTTGGATAAATGTGTTCTACCATGGCCTGGACCAACCAAAGCTTTGTGAGTGGATTTGGTAGATAGAAACTGAAAGAAGCCCACCATATATGTATAACCATGCATATGTCAAGCCAAGTGACATAGAAACATGTGTGATCATGAGTAAACATTACCTTACTTGAAAAATAAGTGAGAGTTGGTGACAGGAAGGGCATCTGACCATAGAAAATTTGCCTTAACAAATGCTGTCAGACACTTGTGCATGGAAAAGTGGGTGTTAAGTCAATGATGATGATACTCTTTTACTTGTTTCAGTCATTTGACTGTGGCCATGCTGGAGCACCGCCTTTAGTCAAGCAAATCGACCCCAGGACTTATTCTTTGTAAGCCTAGTACTTATTCTGTCAGTCTCGTTTGCCGAACCGCTAAGTTATGGGGACGTAAACACACCAGCATCGGTTGTCAAGTGATGTTGGGGGGACAAACACAGACACACAAACATATACACACACATACATATATATATATATATATATATATATATGGTTGGCGTTAGGAAGGGCATCCAGCTGTAGAAACTCTGCCAAATCAGGCTGGAGCCTGGTGTTGCCATCCGGTTTCACCAGTCCTCAGTCAAATCGTCCAACCCATGCTAGCATGGAAAGCGGACGTTAAACGATGATGATGATGATGATATATACGACAGGCTTCTTTCAGTTTCCGTCTACCAAATCCACTCACAAGGCTTTGGTCGGCCCGAGGCTATAGCAGAAGACACTTGCCCAAGATGCCACGCAGTGGGAATGAACCCTGAATCATGTGGTTGGTAAGCAAACTACTTACCACACAGCCACTCCTGTGCCTATTGATGCGCCCTTTTAAAGCCTAGCCAGATAATGATTTGTAGTTAAATAAAGTGTCTGGCATAATACAAGCAAAACATTATTTATAGAATATTATATTACCTCATTGACTGATTCAGGGCTACTTAATGGTCTTGACACAGCACTTTTAAAGGATGGACAACTGCTTGAATTTGATAAATCCAGGCTCGGAACCTTTTCATTTTTCTTATCTGAATCTTCTTTGTTTTCTGCCTTCACAATTGTTAGATAATAGCCATCAATATACTGTTTTTTAAGAAATAAACTTGAACCACAACACTGTAACTTTCCATTTGATATAATTGCAATTCGATCTCCCAAAATGTCAGCTTCATCCATATGATGTGTAGTTAAGATGATTGTGCGATCTAAAAGCAAAAATGGCTTTTTTTAATGGAAATAATTTTAAAACAATTATAAAGCTTCTTTGAAAGTACTAGAAATAACTGCAAGAAAATAAAAATACCATCAATAAATAAAATAAGACTTAAAGGAGATTATAAACTTAAGGTAGTTGCAGATTTCAACAAATTGTTTCTTGCAATATAATAGTTCAATTTACAGCTTAAACCTGATCACTATAATAGAGATGCACATGGTTTAAAGAATAATTCGTTCCATGTTAACAACAATAAAAGGCTAAATTTAGTTGCGTTCATATTTATCCATAGCAAGTATCTGAGTTATAATGATATACAAAGTTATAAAAACTGATTTAAATTACAGCTGGTTTCTACAAAAAAAAAAAAAAATTAATGCAAAGAATACCTAACAAAAGAAAGTTTTTAAATAAATTGAGTTAATGGGAAAACTTCAGCTTAGAAATAGCAATCAAATCTCTCATTCAAATTACATCCTACACTCTTAGAAAAGAAAGAAAATACTGAATTAAATAGATAGAATTCATGTCTGAAATAAAGAAAGATAGGATGGCCATAGTTGGAATAACCGTTAAGTGTAGGTTTGAAGGTACATGGTTTAGTGGTTAGGGTATTTGGTTCATGAATGTAAGGTCATGAGTTCGATTCCTGGCTCAACATTGTGTCCTTGACCATGACACTTTATATCATGTTGCTCCTGTCCACTCAGCTGGCAAAAATGAGTTGTTCCTGTAATTCAAAAGGCCAGGCTGGTCACATTCTGTGTCATGCTGAATTTCCTTGAAAACTATGTTAAGGGTACATGTGTCTGTGGAGTACTCAGCCACTTGCAC
>NC_142934.1:63055684-63085684 GCF_046866305.1 Octopus bimaculoides | reverse complement strand
TTCCGTTGATCGGATCAACTGGAACCCTCAATGTCGTAAGCGACGGAGTGCCAACAACTTAATATAAATTTCTCATCTTAAAAATATAGAAATGAATCAGAAGAATGTTCACTTTAAGTTTTATGGTATTTTAGTGCTGGGTACTAATACATGAGACATTATCTGTTATGAATTATTCATTGGTAGTATTAGCCTATTCTTTTATAGTTGTTAGTCTTTTTATCTTTATAAAGGTCACTTTTTCTCTGAGTGTGGAGATTGGTCAATAGCAGTGATTTTCTTTTAACTCTTCTCTATTTTGATAATCAAGGCTACATTAGTTTGTTATTACATCAATAATATTTAAATAACAGATCATCTTATATTCATTAACCCTTTTGGAACTATATTTCTTTTGAAATACAAATTTATTTTAATTAATTAAAAAATTTATGATGGTTTTATTAAAATAACTTTGTCATTATTGAACTGGTGTTTGGAATGTAAATTAATATATTTGACGGAAAGTTCTAATTCAAAGCACTTTAATACAGGAAGTTTATATTATAGGACCAAAGACAGTCTCAAGTGGGAGGGTATCCAAAGGGTTAAGTAGTCAAAAAAAAAAAAAAAACAGTAGTTTTGTGGATAAGACGTTTACTTTCCAACCACAGTGTTGCAGGCTCAATCCCACTATGAGATACCCTCAGCAAGTGTCTTTTACTACAGCCACAGGCCAACTAAAACCTTGCAAGTGGATTTGATAAACAGAAACATAAAGAAGCCTGTTGCATGTCTGTGTGTGTGTGTGCACATGCATGTGTGTCTGTGATTGTCCTCTTGGCCCCACCCCACCACTCTTTGACAACCAGCGTTGGTGTTTACATCCCCAGCAACCTAGCAGCTTGGCAAAAGGGACTGATAGAATAAGCACCAAGTGAAAGATAAAAGAAACATATATTTATGTAAGCACACTGTAATATAATTACTTACACAGTTGTGGTTTTACCAGCTCCATTGTGGCCAAGAAAAGATGTAATTTGACCCTCATAAAACTTGAGACTTAGACCATCAACAGCTGGCTGCTGTCCTTTTTTGTAAACTTTCTTTAAATCCTTTAATTCTACACCAACTTTGAAGGTGTTAGGAACTTTTTCAATTTTTTCTGAAACTGAATTATTGAAAGAAAAAGAAGACAATAATACAAAGAAAAAAAATCAAGAAATAAATGAACAATTTATGTGTTGGTAAATCACAACATCAAGTAAGAATTACATTCTTGAAACAATTTGCAATTTTGTCTCTTGAAATAATTTCAGTTTTTAGGATGATTCTATAACTGTGGCCTGCTAAGATGTAAACTATCACTTATAACTTCTATTGAGTAAAGGAATAAACAATATTCGAAACTCATCTTCATCATTATCATTCATCGTCTGTCTGCCAAGCTGGTATAGGATGGACAGTTTGACAGGCACTGGCAAACCAGAGGACTGTGCCAACTCCACTGTCTGTTTTGGCATAGTATTCATGGTTGGCAGCCATTCTTAATGCCAATGGTTTTATTGAGTGGACTGGGTGCTTTTCATGAGGCACCAGCACCAGTTAGGTCTGATTTGACATGGTTCTTATGGCTGGATGTCCTTCCAATGCCAACCACATGGACTGGGTGCTTTTTATGTGGCACCAGAATCAGCTAGATCTGCTTTGGTATGGTTTTTGTGGTTGGATGCTCTTCCAAACGTCAATCACTTTACAAAGTAGACTGGGTGGGACAATAAAAGTATATAGGAAGTTAAATTAATCTGGCATTTGGGATCTTTCCATTTACCTTCAACTTTTCATATTAACTTACAGAATGGTTTCAAATTTTGGCACAAGGCCAACAATTTTAAAGGAGAAGGCTAATCTATTCTATTGACCTCAAAGTCCATCGATACTTATTTCATCAAGGTAAAGTTGACCTTGGTGGAATTTGAACCAAAGACATAAAGAGCCAGAAGAAATGCTGCTCAACATAAAATCAAACTTACTAATGATTCTGCCAACTAGCTGTCTTAAATTAACTTATAAAATAAAAGATGAAATGTATTTCAAAATTGATATATTAGAAATAAAAAAACATAGCAGAAAGATAACAACTATTTGGTTACCATATCAAAGGACTTCTAAATGGCAAAGATATAACCATTATAAGAAGGATATTTCAAAATAATGTTTTACTAATTGATAGTTCATGAAAGACATTTTAAAATGTATCATATCATATAAATATCATGATATCATAAAAATGAAAATTCAAAAGCCATTTAAATGAACACAGAATGACTATTCACACACCAACAGGATGTAGTGTGAGATTAAAAGCTTGGCTACATTAAACATGTTAACACAAACTTAAACAAAGCTTCAATAGTCAGGTGAGATAGAAAATGGCAGAGCCAAAACATTAATCGTTATTATGATGTAACTTGTGCTTTATACAAATTTACAGCTAGATGAGCAGTATCATTGAATGTTGTCTGAGTTTTGGTTATTTCTTAATGCTTGTAACAGTAATAAAATTATGTACATAGAATGTATAATGATATTTTCTATGATGTGTTATTATTCAAAACCATAAGAAAATTTAACAACAAACCTTCTTGAGAAAGTTCTACATTTGGGGTTTTACGCATTGAAACATTTTGAGTATATTTATACGAATATCCAAGCCAGTAAGATTTCTGGAAAGGGAAGTACCATTTCCGAGGAATACCATATGTTCCTTGAGAGAGAAGACAAAAAAAAAAAAAAGAATGAATGAAATCAACAATTCAAAGAAATAAAAATCAGGCATGTAATTAGAGAGAATTCTTCAAAATTATAAATTTTTTAACTTTTAAATTTTGGTAGTGAATAATTTCATAGAATTATCAAAGATAATGAAATTGTTGTTCTATATTTAAGAGATGAGGAATTATGTACATTATTTACATTTGACGGATATTTGTCCTCATCTTGTTTGTTAACACGTTTCATTGGGGAAATAATAATAATAATAATGTGTTGGCGTTAGGAAGGGCATCCAGCTGTAGAAACTCTGCCAAATCAGACTGGAGCCTGGTGTTGCCATCCAGTTTCACCAGTCCTCAGTCAAATCGTCCAACCCATGCTAGCATGGAAAGCGGACGTTAAACGATGATGATGATGATGAATAATAATAATAATAATAATAATAATAATAACAACAACAACATCGAAAAAATACCTTAGGAATGAGAACCCAGGTTTGAAATTTCCCCAAGACACCTCATGAAAGCTGGAGGGTATATCAGCCGAAATGTGTTAACAACAAAGATGAGGAGAAATATCCATAAAATGTAAATAATGTAAATAAATGAAATTGTTGTTGTAATGTACAAATGGCACCTCCTCCTCCTCATTTTAAAATCTACTCTTACTGTGTTTGCAAGGTTCACATGAGAATATGTTGGGAAGAGTTTTCTATAGCCTTATGCCCTTCCAGTTGTAAACCCTCACTTGTTTCCAAGCAATGTAATTATTTCCCAGACTATCAAACAATAAACAACATAGAAATGTTTTAGACAGAGAAGTCGAAACAGATGACATTGTATGAAAGAGCCTTTTGTTTACAATGGTCATGTAACATGTTGAGAATCCCAAATATGCTTTTTGCAGTGGATTGTAAACAAAGGACAACATCAGTGAAGCTATTGTTTACAACCAGTGAGCAAACACATGTGAAAATGAGGGAAATATGAACTCACATACAGACACACATACATGTAAATCATATAAATACATATGCACACACACACACACATATACAACAGGCTTCTTTCAGGTTTTGTCTATCAAATCCATTCACAAGGTTTTTATTGGCCTGGGCTATCGTAGAAGCCCAAGGTGCCATACAGTGAAACTGAACATGAAACTACATGATTGGGAAGCAAACTTCTTAGCCATATAGTCATGTCTGCAAAAATAATATTTCAGAATATATTAGAACTATGTATTACCTGGATACACAGCTTCAATGTACCAACTGAGAAGTAAGTATATCGAAGCATCTAGAAGCATCATGAACATACACTGAAGCATGCTAAATTTATCATCTGGCATAGAACTACTATTGATATTTGACCATTGTAATCCGACTGCTTGTTCTTCAAACCGAGCAATATAGTGACAACCAAATCCAAAGGCAACATTGGAAGAGAGACACTGCAATATAGAATCCAGCATTTTATTTAAATAAGCAGTATTATAATTTTTTTCATACAATCTACTTCTATACATGGGTTTTTATTCAAAGTATCTTTCATTTAATATGATGAATATAATAAAAGTATTATGTTTGAATGTTAATTGACCAAAATATATAATATGAATTATAGCATAGACAGGATCCTAGTTCCATAGCTTCAAATATACCGTATTTCAGTTTGGTTTTTGTTAATGTTTCTCATGGTTTAAAGAGTCAGGTGTAAGATAGGACACTTGTCTATATTAGATAACATTTCTAGAGGATCTGGTGTCTGTTTCAAACAATTAAGTGAACTGAGATGGTACAGAATTAAATGTACTGCTCAAATACCTGACAAAATATTTGCAGAGAGTTTAAAGTAAAACAACAATAAACTGTTTATGAAATACTGTACTCAGTCAACTAGTCCTTCTCCCCATCAGTTTGATCTGTGGCCACTCTGCACACTTAAACTGGCAGTGATTACAGTTTGATGTCTCATGGAGAGCAATGACAAGTCCCTAAACCCCTTGGGAGTCATTGGGGCATTGCAGCCATACAGTGTATCTTAGTCAAGAAAGCCTGGCAGAGCCCATCTCTCTTCAGGCTAAACTCATTTCTACAACTGAATGGACTGGAGCAACGTGAAATGAATGTAATCTATAACTTTTATAGATGTAAAGAACATAGAAATAAAAAGCAATAAACATATATTTGCATAATTAAATTACTTAATCTAGTAAAAGGTATTATAGCAATTCAAATTAGACCAAACATTTTTAGTAATTATTATGGTCTTAAATAAGAAAATAAAAATAACATTATTTGGAAATATCATTTTCCAAGTTGACAAAAAATATTTCTTAACTGAAATGACTAAATATTCATAAAGAAAATTTCAGGTTTTCTCACTAACTTATTTACTATTGTAGGTCATTGGCTTTTGACATCAATCTAAGAATCAAGGAGAACTAAATATGATTGCAGTGAAAATATATCTGATCTGCTACAGGTTATGGGAAGTGGTTGGAAAATTCCAATTATCAACTGCTTATTAATTAATTAAATTAGTTTTTTCATGTAATAAAACATTGGCTAATATTCTAAGCTGTTGTGAAATTGTTGGTGAGTCTTAATGAAGTGTTGGTGCTACCTAAAAACACAAGCAGATGTTTGTAACAAATATCAATGTCAGTGGAGTAAAACCTAGCTTTATTATTAATATGTGTGTGTACAAAACTAGTGTCTCTCTTAAAGCTGAATCTTTATAATGAACAGAACAATTAATATACATTGTCATGAATAATTTTTAGTTATGTAATTAAAGTTAAATCCTGAGCTAATTAATCATATAAAATTATTTTCTATACAGAAGCAGCAACAATGGTTTCTGATCTAGGCACAAAACCAGCAACTCTAGACAGAGAGGGTCTTAGTCAATACCAGTACTTTTACTGGTACTTTATTTTATCAAACCCAAAAAGGATAAAAAGTGAAGCTGACCTCGGGAGAATTTGAGCTCAGAATGTAATGAGTCAGAACAAATACTGCAAAGCATTTTCTTCCAATGCTTTAATGATTTTGCCAATAATAATAACCTTTTCTACTATAGGCACAAGGCCTGAAATTTTGCGGGAGGGAGTAAGTCGATTACATCAACCCCAGTACTCAACTGGTACTTAATTTATCAACCCCAAAAGGATGAAAGGTAAAGCCGACCTCAGTGAAATTTGAACTCAGAATATAAAGTTGTAAGAAATGTCACTAAGTATTTTGCCCATCATGGTGATGGTTCTGCCAGCTTGCCACCCCAACAATAATAATAATAATCATAATAATAATGGTTTCAAATTTTGGTACAAGGCCAGTAAGTTGGAGAGAAGGAGTAAGTCAATTACATAGACTCCTGTGTTCAACTGGTACTTATGCTATTGACCCCAAAAGGATGAAAGGCAAAGCTGACCTCAGAGGAATTTGAATTCAGAACATAAAGATGGATGAAATGCCACTAAGCATTTTTATCAGCATGCTAACAATTCTACCAGCTCACTAATCCTTTCTACTGAAGGCACAGGGCCTGAAATTAGTGGGGAGAAGATCAGTCAATTACATTGTCTCCAGTATTTCACTAGTACTTAATTTATCAACCTCAAAAGGAAGAAAAGCAAAGTCGACCTCGGCAGAATTTGAACTCAGAACATAAAGACAGATGAAATGCCTGGTGTGCTAACGATTCTACCAGTTCACTGCTTTAAATAATCATAATAATAATGGTTTCAAATTTTGGGAAAAGGCCAGGAATTTCTGGGGAGAGTCAATTACATCGACTCCAGTGTTCAAATGGTACTTAATTTATTGACCCCCAAAAGGATGAAAAGCAAAGTCGACCTTGGTGGAATTTGAACTCAAAATGTAAAGACAGATGAAATGCTGCTAAGCATTTTGCCTGGCATGCTAACAATTCTGCCAACTCACTGCCTTAAATAATCTTAATAATAATAATAATTTTTTAAATGCATACTAAAAACTAATATTATTAAATTTTCATTACATCCAAAGGATATTAAAATAGAAATTTTGAAAAAAAAACCCAAAAAATTTTCTACACAATTTACTTTAAATTTTTTTGTTTTTTACTTACAGCAAATCTTTTCCAATGTATATTCATATAATCTTCCCATTGCATACACATGTTGTATGGCAGGTAAATTATGTAATAGATAAACCCTCCACATACGGCAGCCAAGTTGGCACGCGAGAAAAACATACTGATCAAGAAACATAGTGAAATGGTTGATATACAGAAGCAGAGCATGAATAAGAAGAGCAAACCAGCATCTGAATGTTCAATCACATGACCACCCTGAAATGTAAAAAAAAAAAAAAAAAAGAATGAAAAGAAGTTGAATTTATTGGAGAAATATTTGTAGTCATTAGAACACATTTTTATATTAACTGATGAATTTATAATATAAGAGAGTGTAAATTCAAAAGAAGTAGAAGTACTAACAACCTAAGTCCCCAAAATGAAGAAGAAGAAGAAGAAGAAGAAGAAGAAGAAGAAGAAGAAGAAGAAGAAGAAGAAGAAGGAGGAGGAAAAGAAGAAGAAGGAGAAGAAGAAGGAGAAGGAGAAGGAGAAGAAGAAGAAGAAGAAGAAGAAGAAGAAGAAGAAGAAGAAGAAGGAGGAGAAGAGTTTCAAATCACACAAGGTGGCAATTTTGGGGGAGGGTGTTACATCAACCCAAGTGCTCAACTGGTACTTATTTTATTGATCCTAAAAGAATGGTGAAATTGTTGTCCCTTAATAGAGATAGAAGAGGAGAATAAGAATTTTTTTAAGAAAAGCATATCGTGATTTTCCCAGAAGGAAACAACAATTGTGTTTTGGTATTTTGAATTTATTTTTATGAATTGAAAGTAGATAATAGTTGTTGGCATATTTTGATTTCTAAGTCTAATATGATTAGATATTGATCAAATTTGATTATAGCATTAGGTAGTCATACTCAACTTGCTTTTAGAGACTGATAGCCTAATTCATATTAATCATATGCAGTTACATGTGATTGACACTTTAGATATTAATATATGAGCCTTTACATAAATTAATGCAGTACAAACATATCTGTTTGAGACTTTTAATAGTAGTTCAATTTGAAAACAAAATTAAGGAATTTAACAGAACAACATATTTTTAAACACAATTCCTTGTCAACATCACCTTCTGTACCTCCGTTTTTACTTAGTGACATAGTTTTTTTCTCTTTTTTCATAATTATTTATTTAGTTATTTGCAACTGTTAGTTCATTGTCAAACTGACATAAAACCTATTCTCTTTACTCTTTTACTTGTTTCAGTCATTTGACTGTGGCCATGCTGGAGCACCGCCTTTTTAGTCGAGCTAATTGACCCCAGGACTTACTCTTTGTATGCCAAGTACTTATTCTATCGGTTTCTTTTGCTGAACCACTAAGTTGCAGGGATGTAAACACACCAGCATCGGTTGTTAAGCGATGTTGGGGGAACAAACACAGACACATACACACATATATATATATATACATATATACGACGGGCTTCTTTCAGTTTCCATCTACCAAATCCACTCACAAGGCTTTGGTCGGCCCAAGGCTATAGTAGAAGACACTTGCCCAAGGTGCCACGCAGTGGGACTGAACCCGGGACCATGTGGATCATAAGCATGCTACTTACCACAGCCACTCCTACGCCTGTATATGAATATCTTTTGATATGTTCTGGTGACAGACATTACAATAGTGAAATAAGTTTGTCATTTATAAACTAATCTTTGGAACATAAATTAATAGGAAATTTTAATTTAGATCACTTTAAAACAGGGAGTCTGTACTATAAAACCAAGGGCAATTATGAGCAGTTTAGTCTCAAAAGGGCTAAAGAGTGAGAGTTTAAATACTCTTGCTAGTTTTGTGCAATGTCTATGGTCAGGACACTTAACTCTCACTAGATTAGTTACTCTAGTTGTAAACAGGTATGCTGATCAGGTACAACAGTCTGCTGTATGGCATAGAGGCATTCAATACTAAACAAATATCTCATCAACTTGCAGTGTATGGCACAAATCATAACATGCTTAGAAATGCATTTACGTGACATTAATAAGACTAATCTGTTATTGACAAATGCATCTTATTTATTATGTTTATACTAATTAGTGATTTTTTAAAATTATAAAATTAAACAGCATAGTACTGAAATACAAGAAAAAAAGTTAAAACTAATCTACAACAAAAACTGTTATTTTAAAGAAAAAGATTTATTTGCTAGCTTCAGTTTAGCAGGTTTGAGAAGCTTGCTGAGGATTAAACACTACTTGCCTTCAATGTTATAACTAGAAGTATCACCGACAACATCATGATTACAAAGGCATCAATAAACCAAGATATCCAGTAAACGTTGTTCTTTAAACCCATAATCTTCATCACTTCTTTCAAACGTTTTTCCTTCTCATAAACGACACTTTTTACTATCATTGCAACAGAAAAGATCCATGCTAGCACCATAAATAATGGAAGGCTTTTTGAAATGGTTTTGGTAAATCTGTGAACAATAAAAAAAAAAAAGAAAAAACAATTTCTTTAGGTGAGCTACATAAAATATATTTAGCCTTATATACATTTAAAAAAAAAAAAAATCAGTTTTGTGGGTAAAAGGGAATAAAAATGTGAGCACCAGGTGAAACACAAACCAACATTTCTCTCTGAACATCAAATAACAGAATATGAATGTGGTCTCTCAACTGAGTTAAAATCAAAACAAGAGTGAGGCACAAACTGCAGGAACTAAGATAAAGATGATCTTGAAAGGTAGAGAGTGTAAATATAAAGACATTAATATGATATGAATTTCATTGAGAAAACATTAAGACCAGGTCATGTACAAAGAGAAACTCCCACTGAGTGGTGAACTTTTCCTTCTTTCATACACATTTTATATTCATCCTGAGACATTGTTTTTATGTAAATATGTATTTACAAATTTATTCTTAAGATAACCATCAACAACTTTGGTATATTTAGTCCTGTTCAACAGGTATTAGGAATCAAAACCAAATTTTATGGAAGTATATGCTGTCAATTGAATGATCACCTAATTTTGACTTTACTTGAGATTTTTCCAAATTTGCTGTGATCCTAGAATGTTTACTTTTATAAGTGGATAGAACATATTAAAATATAAGCAAAGAACAATCATTTTGGTTGATAACTTACATTAAAACAGCCAATAAAACTGAACTAAAACATTTCAGAAGACTGTATAATGTCCATCAGACTCAAATCATTTCCTTAGTGTTTCTGTCAATATGAATTTTTTTACCAATAATTTTCACCCCCATCAATCTTGGGATTTCTATGTCTCAGTATCTACCCTAACCCTAATTTATGTCTCAGTATCAGTGAGTTAATCTCTTTTTGGTTGCCTTCTATTATAACTTTCTATTTTTTTAAATATGCTTGTAATTGTAAATGACTACACCACTACATTTTTCTTCTAACTCTTTCTATGAATCCTTCTCTCCTCCCAACCAACATATTAAATTGTTCTAAGACTGGCTGGTTTATCTGATAGTCCTTCTATGTAAAGCCAAGTGTTCTACAAAATCATCTAATTTTGAATGCTGACAATTTCAGCTGAAAGTTTTTTGTTTTGTTAGAGCATACCTTGGTCTCACATCCACACAATTAGTTATTATCATAGGTTTTATTAGCCTTAGTATATTGTTCAAAATGTTCTTGCTGCTTAGATCTTTTCTCATGATACTTTGTAATTTCCATTTTGGTCTCATTTTCCTTCCAGACATTACCATCATACAAAGCTTGAAATAGATTCCTGAAGCAAATTTCAACCCTTGAGCAAAGCACATTAGTCTTCTTGATGCACTCAATTCAGTTGTGATTAAAATACACAATTTCATGACCGAATAATTATTGTTAATAAATGCATTCATCTGTGCACGGTAACAATTCTTGCAAATGCACAAATTAATTAATGAATACATGGAAAGAAAAATAAGGGCTGTGTTTTAATTATATTAAACATATGCAGAGGTTTACTAAATATTTTATAGTTGTTTTGCTCTTCTGCATTCCAAGTTTATACATCCTATTCAACTCTCTCAGATGGATAAGATAAATACCAATTAACGAGGTGGATAACATAAATATCCGTAACAAGCTGGAGTCGACTGATTATACATTTTCTGTGTTGGAATTTACCCTTGTGGCTAACTAATAAATCAATTTAGTGAGAATAGTGAGATGGCAGAAACAACAAAATGACATGCTAAATACGTCCTTGTATGTTTTCTAGTCCCATCTAAGGAGACATCTTAGGCTGTCTTTAGTCATCATCATCATTATCAACATCATCACCACCACCACCACCACTATCAACATTTAATGTATACATTCCATGCTGGATTGGGTTGGTTGATTTGACAGGATCTGATGGGTGTAAGGTCTTGCATTGTTGTGCTCCAGTGTCTGTTTTGGCATGGTTTCTATAGCTGGATGCTCTTCCTATCACCAACCACTTTATAAAGTGTACTGGGCGCTTTTATTTATGGTACCAACATTAGTCAGGTTGCTGTGCAGCTTGCAATACAAGGATTTGTGTTGACTGAGAGGGTTACAGTGAAATGGAAAGCAACAAATAGAAAATAAAATAAGTACTGGAATTAACTCAGCTTAATGTTCTAACCTCATTGTCAAAGTTAGACCTTTCCATTAGTTAAAGAGAAATCTCTTTACCTGCTCCAACCATCCAACTGCAGCCATGCTGGAGCACTGCCTTTAGTAAAAAAAAAAATCGACCCCAGGACTTATTCTTTGTAAGCCTAATACTTATTCAGTCAGACTCTTTTTGCTGAACCTCTAAGTGATGGGGACATAAACACACAAACATCGGTTTTCAGGTGATGGTGGTGGAGACAGACAGACATAAATAACAAATACATATATATACATATATATATATATATGTATATATATATATATATATATATATATATATATATATATATATATACACATGCATATATATATGACGAGCTTCTTTCAGTTTCCATCTACAAGATCCACTCACAGGGCTTTGGTTGGCCCAAGGCTGACACTTGCCCAAGGTGCCATACAGTGGGACTGAACCCAGAACCATGTGGTTGGGAAGCAAGCTTCTTACCACACAGTCACTCTTGTGCCTATGAATAATAATAATAATAATAAATGCCCCGATGCAGTACAAGGATGCTCTGATGCAGTACCAGGATGTCCTGATGCAGTACTAGGCAATGGTTCTCATGGCTTTTGATCTTAACTGACTGGAAGTATTATCTTGTACAT
Organism: Octopus bimaculoides; assembly: GCF_046866305.1. Classification (NCBI taxonomy): domain Eukaryota; kingdom Metazoa; phylum Mollusca; class Cephalopoda; order Octopoda; family Octopodidae; genus Octopus; species Octopus bimaculoides. The sequence continues at coordinate 63,073,578 of NC_142934.1, read as the reverse complement.
GTTTTGTCTTGGTATAAAAGCTGGGTTACAGCAAATATTCTGCTCAATCACACAGATTTGCTTGTCAGTTGCTTGACCTTAAACAGTTGAGCATGACCCTTGGTGACTGACAATATGTGCATCTCTGATTGTGAGCAGGAATAGTGAGGGAACATCATAGCCATATGTTCAGAGGTATTCTCTGGGGCTTGAATAATTCACCTCTGGAAAAATGGGTGTTTCATTCATCATTCTTAAACAAACCTTGTTCAGGGACCTTTTGAGTAGGATGATCTACTCGGCCAGAATAAAATTCTAACAGGGCCCCACCTGCAAGGTCATGCACTGTTTATTTTGATATGAGATCACCATGTCATGCACATATGGTTGTGATGCATGTGCCTGGGATACCTTTATCAGACGGGTAGTCATGATGGGTATATTGGGCTTCACATATTTGTACCCCAGTGTCACTTTGATGGCATGTGCTGCTCTCTCATTCAATGATAATAATAATAATAATAATCAATTCTGATATAGGCACAAGGCCTGAAATATTAGGGGACAGGGATAGTGGATTACATTTACCCCTGTACTTAACTGGTAATTATTTTATTGACTCCAAAAGAATGAAAAGCAAAGTCAACCTCGATGGCATCAAAACTCAGAACATAAAGCCCAAATAAATGCTGCTAAGCATTTAGTCTGGCATGCTAACAGTTCTGCCAGCTCACCTCCTTGATAATCCTTTCTACTATAGGCACAAGGCCTGAAATTTTTGGTAGAGTGGGCTAGCAAATCACATCGACCTCACAACGCAACTGGTACTTATTTTATCAACCCCAAAAGGATGAAAGGTAAAGCTGACCTGGGTTGAATTTGATCTCAGATCATTAAGACCTATGAAATGCCGCTAAGCATTGCATCTGGTATGCTAATGATTCTGCCAGCTTGCAGCCCTAATAATAATAATAATAATAATAATAATAATAATGATGATGATGATAATAATAATAATAATAATAATAATAATAATAATAATAATAATAATAATAATAATAATAATAATAATGATATATAGTTGACGTTGCATGCTCCATTGGCCTATGAATTGTCAAGAAGGAAGGCAAACAGATAGATAGATAGATACAAAATAATCAGGAAAGTATTAGATAGCTGAAAAGAATGAATAGCATGATATTGTAGGCTGCAGGTAGTAAGCCTGCTATACATGCAAGACGCCAGGAGCTCCAACAAAACCTGTGTGATAAAGAGAAAATAATAAGAATAATAATAATTCTTTCTACTACAGGCACATGGCCTGAAATTTTGTGGGAGGGGTTAAGTTAATTATTTGAACCCCAATACTTCATGGCACTTGATTCATCAACTCCAAATAGATGAAAAGTAAAGTTGGCCTTGCCGGAATTTGAACTCAGAAGGCAGCAGGAGGCAAAATACCACTAAGCATTTCGCTCAGCATGCTAGCGATTCTGCCAGCTTAATAATAATAATAGTAATAGCTTCAAATTTTATCACAAGGGCAGCCTTTTGGGGGAGAGGATGAGTCGATTACATCAACCCCAATGTTCAACTGGTACTTAATTTGGGTGTTAAGTATTGTAGAAAGAGGTTCTGTGAGTTCCTTGGCAACAGGTTGTTGTTTGCTCTTATAGAATGAAATGGAAAAAGTGAAATTGAGAACTCTGGGAAGTGAAATTAAAATAATCTTTAGTTTTGCATGCTTGGATGATGGCAGCTAAGCATATTTGAATTAGAATGCATAGCCGATACCATGCAAAAACAATGACCTAAAATAAGAGAAAACATTAACAGAATGAAAATAACATGTCTTTCTGCAGGTATGAAGAAAATTACTTTCTTTTATTTTTTTGAGTGGGTGTGTATCTATATGTTTCTTTGTGACACACAGGAAAATATAATGAAAGAATAAAAAGAAAATCAATGTTATGAAAGTGATATCTGAATGCCTGTCTAAATTGACTATATTTAAGAAGCAATTTATGAAGACATTTCAATTAATGGAAACAATTAATGTAGGAAAACAAAAGCAACATTGCATACATTAGGGTGTAATGATAAAATTATGGAAACAATGAAAAAACACACGAAGGACTTGTGTAAATTAAAATACAATGAGCATCAAACTACACACACATATGTGATAATATATATCATCATCATCATCATCATCGTTTAACGTCTGCCTTCCATGCTTGCATGGGTTGTTGGCATTCTGTCAATTACAAAAATGAAGGTTTCAGTTGATCTGATCAATGGAACAGCCCACTCATAAAATGAATGCGCAAGTGGCTGAGCACTCCACAGACACATGTACCTTTAACATAGTTCACAGGAAGATTAGGCATGACACAATATTACAAGGTTGATCCTTTGAAATACAGGTGTTACTCATTCATGCCAACTGAGTGGACTGGAGTAACGTGAAAGAAAGTGTCTTGCTCAAGGACACAATGTGCCACCATGAATTGAGCTCACAACCTTATGATCATAAGCTGAATACCCTAACCACTAAACCACATGCTTTCACCATATGTGTATATATGTATATATAACATAGGCTAGCTACTGTCATCTCAGCCTATGCCCCTCAACCGGGGCTACCGGATGGTCTGAAAGACCAATTCTATGACACCCTCTTGCAAACTACCTCGTCGACAAGGGACAGGGACCTTCTCTTTGTGGTTGGTGACTTCAATGGTCATGTCGGACATCGTGCTGGAGGCTACCATGGCATACATGGAGGCTATGGCTTTGGTTCCCACAACGAGGAGGGAACCAGACTGCTGGAGTTCTGTGATGCAACCGATCTTATGGTTTGCAATACCAACTTCAGGAAACCTGCCTGTCACCTAGTCACCTACCAATCCGGCAGACACTCTAGCCAAATCGACTACATCCTCGCCAGAAATAGAGAAAGAGGGAGGCTTATAAATGCCAAAACCCTCCCTGGCGAAGAATGTACACCCCAACACAGATTAGTAGTCAGCGACTTTGAGATCAAGGCAATATGGGTGCCCAGAAGTAGACCGGCCTGGAAGAGAAGGGTATGGAAGCTTAAAGACCCTGCAAATGGACAGAGACTTAGAGACAAGTTACTTGAAGCATTTGACGAAATAGAAGGGGATATAGCATCATACAACGTGGAAGACAATTGGAGATTTCTGCAGGACAACCTGTTGAGAGCCACCGACCAGATCTGTGGCTGGTGTAAAGTCCCCTCTCGACCCAGAGTAACGTGGTGGTGGAACAAAGAGGTAGACGGGGCTATTAGACAAAAGAAACAGGCTTGGAAGGACTGGAAGAACAGTGGTAGCAGGGAATTGTACCAATCTGCCAGAAGGGAAGCTAGGCGACAGGTTCATTTAGCCAGAGGGGAAGCAGATAAGAAAAGATTTGCTAATGTTCTGCGCCGTAAGGACCAAAGACTCGAGGTATTTCGTGTTGCAAGACAGTGTAGGAGAGAGAATAGTGATGTTGTAGGAGAGAAATGTGTTCGCATGGATGATGGTACGCTTGCACTAAATGAGGCTGCAAAGAAAGAGGTCTGGAGATGCCACTACGATAGATTGCTTAATAAAGAGAATGAATGGGAGAAAGAGCCTGCCGTATGTCGACCCAACAGAGGGACCAGCTATTCGAGTTGACAGTACCAGGGTAGATAAAGCAATTAAATGTATGAAGACAGGGAAAGCCCCCGGCCCATCAGGAATCACTGCAGAGATGCTCAAAATATCTGGCAGTGTTGGCTACAGCCTAGTCACCCGTATTACGAACCAAGTGATACACGAAGGAGTCATACCCAATGACTGGTGTAACAGCACCATAGTCAACTGCTACAAAGGTAAAGGTGACGCTTTAGATACAAATAATTACAGAGGCATCAAGCTGTTAGATCAGGTTATGAAAGTTACGGAGAGGGTCATAGCCCAACTAATTAGGGAGCGAATCAATTTAGATGAGATGCAGTTTGGGTTCGTGCTAGGTAAAAGCACCACTGATGCCATATTTCTAGTGAGACAGCTGCAGGAGAAATACCTAGCCAAGGATAAACCTCTGTACCTGGCCTTCGTTGACATGGAGAAAGCCTTTGACAGGGTCCCCCGATCCCTTATCTGGTGGTCAATGAGGAAACTTGGGATAGAAGAATGGTTAGTGAGAGCTGTGCGAGCCACGTACAGAGATGCTGCCAGTAAGGTGAGGGTTGGAAATGAGTACAGTAATGAATTCCGGGTAGAGGTAGGGCTCCACCAAGGTTCCGTCCTCAGCCTCCTCCTATTTATCATAGTCCTCTAGGCGATCACAGAGGAATTCAAGACAGGTTGCCCCTGGGAGCTCCTCTATGCTGATGACCTTGCACTAATTGCGCAGTCACTATCAGAACTAGAGGAGAAGTTTCAGGTGTGGAAGCAAGGACTAGAATTGAAGGGCCTTAGAATCAACCTAGCAAAAACCAAAATCCTAATAAGTAGGAAGGTAGATAAAACACAAACCCCTTCAGGTAGATGGCCCTGATCAGTATGTAGAAAAGGAGTAGGTAGTAACTCTATAAGATGTACCCGGTGCAAGCTATGGACACATAAGAGGTGCAGCAATATCAAAGGCAGATTAACTACGAAGTTAGTTTTTGTATGTGGCAGATGTTCAGGTGCAATAAACACTGTAAACAAACAGGAAACAACTTCTATCTCATTCCAGGGAGAAAAACTAGAGGTAGTCGATAGCTTCTGCTATCTGGGTGACCGAGTTAGTAGTGGGGGTGGGTGCGCTGAAAGTGTAGCTGCTAGAATAAGAATAGCCTGGGCAAAGTTTAGAGAGCTCTTACCTCTGCTGGCGACAAAGGGACTCTCACTCAGAGTAAAAGGCAGACTGTATGATGCATGTGTACGAACAGCCATGCTACATGGCAGTGAAACATGGGCTGTGACTGCTGAGGACATGTGTAAGCTCGCAAGGAATGAAGCCAGTATGCTCCGCTGGATGTGTAATGTCAATGTGCATACCCGTCAGAGTTTAAGTATCTTGAGAGAAAAGCTGAACATAAGAAGCATCAGTTGTGGTGTGCAAGAGAGACGATTGCGCTGGTATGGACATGTGGTGAGAATGAATGAGGATAGCTGCGTGAAAAAGTGCCACACCCTAACAGTTGAGGGAACCCGTGGAAGAGGTAGGCCCAGGAAGACCTGGGCTGAGGTGGTGAGGCAAGACCTTCGAACATTGGGCCTCACCGAGGCAATGACTACTGACCGAGACCTTTGGAAATGTGCTGTGCGTGAGAAGACCCGGCAAGCCAAGTGAGATCGTTGCCAGTGCCCCTGGACTGGCTCTTGTGCGGGTGGCACATAAGATGTACCATTTTGAGCGTGACCGTTGCCAGTACCGCCTGACTGGCCTTTGTAGGGTTTTCGAGCGAGATCGTTGCCAGTGCCCCTAGACTGGCTCCTGTGCGGGTGGCACATAAAATACACCATTTCGAGCGTGGTCGTTGCCAGTACCGCCTGACTGGCCTTCGTGCGGGTGACACATAAAAGCACCCACTACACTCTCTGAGTGGTTGGCGTTAGGAAGGGCATCCAGCTGTAGAAACTCTGCCAAATTAGATTGAAGCCTGGTGTTGCCATCCGGTTTCACCAGTCCTCAGTCAAATCGTCCAACCCATGCTAGCATGGAAAGCGGACGTTAAACGATGATGATGATGATGAATATCATTATCCTTCCTTATGAAATATATAGGACTGCTTAAAAAGTGCGTGGGTCGAATCAGAGACAAAAGATAAGAATTCTAATAAAAACTCAAATTAAGCAATCAACATTTTTTATATACACATACATAGTTATAAATTCAGTTTAAAATACACACACACACACACATATATATATATATATTAATACATATCGACATACAAAATATATATGAATATTTTAAAAATATAAATATATATAAATACATATAAGAATATATGGAAAAAAATGTGATATGGAAAAAAATGTGAAGGAAAGAGAACTAGTAAAATATGTTTTTCAGTACTAAAATTAAGAGCGGTAAAGAGTGTCTAAAAATTCCAAGTAATAAGTCCATAAAATTCAATCAGTTTTTAAAAAATCATCATCATCATCATCATCATCGTTTAACGTCCGCTTTCCATGCTAGCATGGGTTGGACGATTTGACTGAGGACTGGTGAAACCGGATGGCAACACCAGGCTCCAGTCTGATTTGGCAGAGTTTCTACAGCTGGATGCCCTTCCTAACGCCAACCACTCAGAGAGTGTAGTGGGTGCTTTTACGTGTCACCTGCACGAAAACGGCCACGCTCGAAATGGTGTCTTTTATGTGCCACCCGCACAAGCCAGTCCAGGGGCACTGGCAACGATCTCGCTCGAAAATCCTACAGGAGCCAGTCAGGCGGTACTGGCAACGGCCACGCTCAAAATGGTGCATCTCATGTGCCACCCGCACAAGAACCAGTCCAGGGGCACTGGCAACGATCTTACTTGGCTTGCCGGGTCTTCTCACGCACAGCCCATTTCCAAAGGTCTCGGTCCGTAGTCATCGCCTCGGTGAGGCCCAATGTACGAAGGTCTTGCCTCACCACCTCAGCCCAGGTCTTCCTGGGCCTACCTCTTCCACGGGTTCCCTCAACTGTTAGGGTGTGGCACTTTTTCACGCAGCTATCCTCCTCCATTCTCACCACATGTCCATACCAGCGCAATCGTCTCTCTTGCACGCCACAACTGATGCTTCTAATGTTCAGCTTTTCTCTCAAGATACTTACACTCTGACGGGTATTCACATTGACATTACACATCCAACGGAGCATACTGGCTTCATTCCTTGCGAGCTTACGTATGTCCTCAGCAGTTACAGCCCATGTTTCACTGCCATGTAGCATGGTTGTTCGTACGCATGCGTCATACAGTCTGCCTTTTACTCTGAGTGAGAGTCCCTTTGTCGCCAGCAGGGGTAAGAGCTCTCTAAACTTTGCCCAGGCTATTCTTATTCTAGCAGCTACACTTTCAGCGCACCCACCCCCACTACTAACTTGGTCGCCCAGATAGCGGAAGCTATCGACTACCTCTAGTTTTTCACCCTGGAATGAGATAGAAGTTGTTTCCTGTTTGTTTGCAGTCTTTATTGCACCTGAACATCTGCCACAAACAAAAACTAACTTGCTAGTTAACCTGCCTTTGATGTTGCTGCACCTCTTATGTGTCCATAGCTTGCACCGGGTACATCTTATAGAGTTACTACCTACTCCTTTTCTACATACTGAGCAGGGCCATCTACCTGAAGGGGTTTGTGTTTTATCTACCTTCCTACTTATTAGGATTTTGGTTTTAGCTAGGTTGACTCTAAGGCCCTTCAATTCTAGACCTTGCTTCCACACCTGAAACTTCTCCTCTAGTTCTGATAGTGACTCCGCAATTAGGGCAAGGTCATCAGCATAGAGGAGCTCCCAGGGGCAACCTGTCTTGAACTCCTCTGTGATTGCCTGGAGGACTATGGTAAATAATAGGGGGCTGAGGACGGAACCTTGGTGGACCCCTACCTCTACCCGGAATTCATTGCTGTACTCATTTCCAACCCTCACCTTACTGGCCGCATCTCTGTACATGGCTCGCACAGCTCTCACTAGCCATTCTTCTATCCCAAGTTTCCTCATTGACCACCAGATAAGGGATCGGGGGACCCTGTCAAATAGTATATAATACAATCAGAGTAAAATTACTTTCTGTGGCCATTTCCAGAATTTGACAATGTCCCCTTCATTAGGAAAGGAATTCTCATTACAAAATCACATTCCGACAATTTCTAGTTATAACAGAGGGATGGATATAGGTTTATATAAAAATTCATTCTTACGTATGCAAATGAAAGAATGGAAAACATGGAATGAAGGGACAAGTATATTAACCTATTAAACATAGCACAATGGAATATTCACAGTACTAAAATACCAGGCTGCACTCCACAGAGACACTTGAAACATCTGAGGTGGTACCTCTGCCCACTTTTCTGGGAAGCATACCTCCAGGATAAGGGTGGGATGCTGCCTGGCTTGTAGCAGCAATAACGGTAGGCTTGGAGGAAAAAAATCACCATCTTCCAAGCTACTGTACTAGAACAGCAGAATTGGCAGGGACAAGGCCTAGAAATGATAGTCCAAGTAGCCTCTGTCGACCTAGAAGAAATTGTGGAAACCATACAGGTGGAGGAAAGTAAGCTGCAGGTGAATGTCGAGGGGAGGAAGCTACGTTGCTACAAGTGTGGCCAAAAAGATCACATCACGGCCGAGTATGTTCCTCCCCCTGAGAAAGCAGCAATACCCACAACTGCCGCGAAAGCAATGGGAAACAAAAAGGCTGCAACAGTCGGAAAAGCAACTAAACCAACAACACCAGGAATACCAACAACAATGGAAACACCTGCAATATCAATGGCGTCAGAGGCATTAACACTAAGATCACAAACAACACCAACACCAAGGATATCCCTGGCGGAGGAGGATACAATTGAAGATGTTACTAATTGGACTGTTGTAATGGGAGAAAAGAAAAAATCCCCATCCCATCCCCACAAGCCCCAGTACACCAAAAAAGAAAAATCAAAGACCAAATCCCCACCCCATGTCCCAACCCTGATACAAACTTAATGGCTATTAATGCCAACAATATGATACTGCTACAAAATATTTTAAAATATACCCACAGCCATCCAGTATCTCATGCACACCCCACAAAAAATTCAAATATGATGTAGGCCCTCTGAGGTAAGATTTTTCTCCTCAAATTTATGAGGGCCTTGTCATAGACACCTCACAAGCCCTAAAGTAAATGGAATGAGATGGGCATTAGCCCATCTCATTCCAAGGTAAGTAAAATCTATATTTTTTTTCATGTTTACACTCAACATAGGGTGTTCAAATGTTCATGGTCTGGGGCTGAATTGGAAACAAGGGCATTTCCTCAATGACCTCAGGTCGTATAGATTGGATGTGATAGTAGTTACAGAAACCTGGCTGAATGGACTGAAAGGCTTTTCTCCCCTCCTAAACGGCTATGAGAAATTTATTTTTCCAAGCCAGCCTGGAGGGGGGAGGGGTGTAGCAGTTCTGTTCAGGAAAAATCTGGGTTTAGATCTGGAGGGCAGGCTGGTCATTCTTGACGTGACACACAGCAGTGGTAAGTCTTTCAGGCTGGTGGCTATTTATGCTCCCCCGAGGGCTGGACATTCAAGCCTAGAGAAATTTCTAGGTATGCCACATCCTTCAGTGTTATTAGGGGACTTTAATACAATCTGCAATGCACACGTAAATTGTGTTGGCTCGAGTATGGATAGAAGGAGAAGCCTGTGCCTCCTCAATCTGCTTAAGCACTTTCAGCTGGCAGATCAGTATAGACTAGAACATCCAGATGCTCCATTGTGGACATGGATGAATAGCAACGGGTCTTCTAGGTCTTATATAGACAGGTCATTTGTTAGACATATAGATAAAGATTTAGTTAGGAGGTCCACAGTTTCATTACATCAACTACAATGACCACAAGCTTGTAACCTGTAAGTTTAACTTAGATAAGTTACGTAGGCAAGGTCCTAGCTACTGGAAACTCAACAAGTCCCTTTTGGCTGATGAGGAGTAGAAGAGTTCGATTAGGTTGTTAGTGATGAGGGCATTGACTGATGTCATAATAAACAACAAATGGTGGTATGCCCTCAAAAGAACCATAAAGTTCAAGTCCATTAGATATAGTAAAGAGCTAATTGGTAGGAAAAATAGAATAGAAAGGGACTTAGCTAAGGATTTAGAAGAGGCACTGAGGTCTGGCTCTGCATCCCAAGTTTAGGCAGTGAGTCTGGTTCTCAAACAACACCTCGAAGCTAAACACAAGGGGTGCATAGTCAGGGCAAAGCAACGTGCAGTGGGGCAGGAAGGAATCAAGGTGACCAGCTGGGCCTGTGTGATAGACTCAATGTGATAATGATGCCACAATACAGTCTTTGACGAACCAACAGGAGAACTTGGTAAATGAACCCAAGGAGATGTGTAAGGTCTTTCAGGAGCATTTCACTCAGCTTTTCATGGAGGAGGGAGGGCGGAACCAGTGGACTGGAGTGCAGGAGGAACCTCACAGATTTCCTTACCAGTCTGCCATGTCTCTCACGACAGAGTGTAAGTGCCCTGAGAGAAATATTGGACACAAGAAGCATCGGATGCGGCGTGCAAGAGAGACGTTTGCGCTGGTATGGTCATGTACCACGGATGGATGAGGAGAGCTGTGTGAAGAAGTGCCACTCCCAAACAGTTGAAGGAATCCGGAGTAGAGGTAGACCCAAGAAGACATGGGATGAGGTGGTGAAGTATGACCTTTGAATGTTGGGCCTCACAGAAGCAATGATGAAAGACCAAGACATCTGGAGATATGCTGTGACTGCGAAGACCTGCCAAATAAAGTGAGTTCATGGCTGTAACCAACACCAGTTTCACATAACCAGTCCCAGCCCATTCAAAGTACCTTGGGTTGTAGGGCGACATGCTGTGCTTGAAGAGACCTATTGAGTCAAGTACATCGACATCAAAATGAAAATCAAATGGAATTTGTAGTTGTGATCCCCATGCCGGTGGTACATAAAAAGCACCATCCAAATGTGGCCGATGCCAGCACTGCCTTGACTGTGTCCGTGCTGGTGGCACGTAAAAAGCACCAACCAATTGTGGCCATTGCCAGCCCCCTCTGGCTCCTGTGCTGGTGGCACGTAAAAAGCACCCACTACACTCACAGAGTGGTTGGCATTAGGAAGGGCATCCAGCTGTAGAAACATTGCCAGATCACACTGGAGCCTAGTGTAGCCTCCTGGCTTCCCAGACCCCAGTTGAACCGCCAACCCATGCTAGCATGGAAAATGGATGTTAAACGATGATGATGATGATATATATATATATATATATTCAAAAATGAGTTCAAAGGGATATATAATCCTGCTTGGTAAATCCAAGTGTCCTATTTGAGACTGCATAGTTTCCGTAGAATAAGCAAATAGTATTAATAATGATCAAGGGAATGGAAATTTTTTCCACATCTATAATTTCATTAAACAGTTATTTACAGCATTCTTTCATGGACCAAGGTCACGTAGGTCCATGAAAGAATGCTGGAAATAACTCCTTGATAAAATTATAGATGTGGAAAAAAACCTCCATTCTTCTGATCACTATTAATACTACATGTATATATATATATATATATATGTGTGTGTGTGTGCATATATATATATATATATATATATATATATATATATATATATATATATCATCATATATATATAAAGTAATAAACTGAGGAAAAAGAAATCCTTCAAAGGGGTGTGTTAAACATCCAATTCACTGGTACATCAGTTGGATACCATATTAATATTGGTATAATTCAATTATAAAGATAAATTAAATAGAGAGATGCTATAGACAACCCAACAATTTATTTATATTATAGTATTACATGATATACTATGAATATAATATGATATTATGCTATGTTATATTATATTCATTGTGTATCATGTAATATTATAATATAAATAAATTATTGGATTATCAATAGTATCTCTCTATTTAATTTATATATAGAATGTTCTCTATGTGGCTCGTGTGTTCTCGTCTACGTTTGTTTGCAATGTCCTGTACCCAGATATGCACCTATACATACAGGTGGATGTCGGTATGCACATACCTGTACGTATATATGCATATACTCATTTACTATTTGTTTATATATATATATATATGTATATATATATATATATATATATATATATATATATATATAGATATATATATATATATATATATATAGATATATATATATATATATATATATATATATATATATATAGATATATATATATATATATATATATATATATATATATGTCTCTTAAAAGATAGAGCTCAAAATCGATGCATTGAAGATACTTTATTGCAGCAACAATTATAATAGCAGAAACAACCACAATAAGCCAAACCTATGCACATTTCAATAGAGTATCCAGGATAAATAAACCACATCATAAAATGTCTCATAAAATATTATAACATATTACAACATATTACAAATTACAAATTATAAATTGCTGGATACTCCATCTCTTCAGGGTCGCATTATTGCCATCACCAATACTACTATTATTAGCAAAACACATACATCAAAGAGGGTGAAAGAATAATCGACGGTACGCAACCAATAATGCGACCCTGAAGAGATGGAGTATCCAGCAATTTATAATTTGTAATTTGTAATATGTTATAATATGTTATAATATTTTATGAGACATTTTATGATGTGGTTTATTTATCCTGGATACTCTATTGAAATGTGCATAGGTTTGGCTTATTGTGGTTGTTTCTGCTATTATAATTGTTGCTGCAATAAAGTATCTTCAATGCATCGATTTTGAGCTCTATCTTTTAAGAGACATATATATATATATATATATACACAAAAACTCACCTGTGAGCTTTTTGCTAAGACTGTTACCAGATACTATATATTTTGTAAAATTTTGTTTTATAAAAGTATATATTTAATATATATATATATATTTTATATATATATATATATATATATATATATATATATATATATATATATACATACATATATATACACACATACATAAATACATACATACCTATGCATACATGTACAAATACAGACCACACACACACACACACATACATGCATGCAGGGTGCTGATATGGCAAGTTGGCTTGTAATTCTGTAGTTCTAATTGTGATCCCATTTTTATTTAGTACCTTCTACTGTAATCATATGTTGTTAGGAAACGTAGCAGAGAGAATATTTATAGGTGTCATGTGTGTGTGTGTGAAAGAGAGAGAGAGAGCACACATGCATGTAAATTGTGTAGAATTGGTCAGCTAAAAGAACAAATCTCTCATACTATTTAGTTATTAAGTTACATCAAGTCATGTCATTTTTAGGTTAAAAGGTAACCTTAACAGGCCATAACCATTTGATGAAAGAAGATTGATAAAATATGTGCCATGTTAAATTCTGAGGTGAATATAATCAACTAAAAGCTTAGAAGCCAGTGATTCCAGCACGGTCACAGCCCACTGATTGAAAACAATAAAACAATACACTTGCTTGAATGCAATTATAGGTACAAATGTACTTACACACATCACAGCCTGTATTGAAATGTGTGGGCATGACCGTGAGTACACACACACACATTATACATAATATATATATATATATATATGTGTGTGTGTATGTGTACTTATATATATATATATATATATGTGTGTGTATGTGTACTTATATATATATATATATATATATATATATATTGGAAGGTTTGGAGGTGATGTACAGGAATTATATAATAGAAAAAAATTAAGGTACTCAGAAATCTGGATGGTTGTACATTTACAGAGTTTTATTAATATGTCACATGCTTTATAAATCATATAAAGCACTTTCCACCTAATCTTGTAGCATTCTCAAATTTTTGATTTCACCTTGCGATGCCGTCTCTTTATATAGTTTTATTGAGTGTGTAGGGGTGAAGAGAGAGATATATAGGATAGTAAGAGAGGGTGAGGAATGGAGGGAAAAGTGAGAGAGAGAGAGTGTGTGTGTGTATAATCAACTTACACATTTCCCTGAAATTGATGGCCTTGTGTCAAAATTTGAAACCAATACACACATTATATATATATATATATATATATATAAAGAGGCAAAAAAAAATTTGAGGGATATGATTAGTAAAACCATTGAAAAGAAGGCAAAGAGTTTTTCAGATTTCTATTGGAAGTCCTTCATCTGCAATAAGGAAAGAGAAGAACGAAGGGAGAAAAGTCGGAGAAAGAAAGGTACTGGACAAGAACAAAAATTAAAGAAAGATTTAGGGGTCAGGTGAGAATGTGTGTGTGTGTGTGTGTGTGTATATATATATAAATTGGCAAGAAAGTAATTTCGTTTTTCGCAAAAAGATAGAGTTACAATCTTTTTGAATGACTTTTGTCAATGTCATGATTTTTTTTCCTTCTGACGTATGGTAGCTGTTACTTTTAGCTTACTTTAGAAGCAAATTGTGAGTAATTTTGTTTATGGCTGTTAGTTCAGTATCAATTTTAACATAGAGTGCAAAAACGAATATTTTTGCCATATTCTGCTTTTTTATTTCCATAAAGGCAAGGAAGCTGCTGAACCTCACAAAGAGACATGTGAAGTTTATGGCGTCGATTGCTTAACAGAACACACATGTCAGAAATGGTTTAAAAAACTTCGTTCTGGAGATTTTTCACTCAAAGATGACCAATGTTTTGGTCGACTACTGAAGTTGATGATGACTAAATCAAAATCATAACTGAATCTGGTTGTCATATAACTGTGCGAGAGATTGCAGAGAGGTTAAATGTATCACACACAACAACTGAAAATCACTTAAAATGTCTTGAACTCATTAAGAAGCTCAATATTTGGGTTCCACATAAATTGAAAGAGATTCACTTAACACAACGAATCAATATGCAATGAAATTGACCTTTTTTAGAAATGAATCATTACTGGTGATGGAAAATGGATTATCTACAATAACATCAATTAAAAAGGATCATGGTCCAAGCATAACGAATCAGCACAAATCACATCGAAAGCTGAATTGCATCAAAACAGGTCATGCTATCAATTTGTGGGATTACAAAGGAGTTGTGTATTTTGAGCTGTTTCCAAAGAACCAAACAATCGATTCAGATGTTTACTGCCAACAACTAATGAAACTGAAGGAAACAATCAAAGAAAAACGTCAGAATTAGCAAATTGTAAAGGAATCATGTTCCACCATGACAACGCTAGACCACACAAGTTTTTGTTAACTCATGAAAAATTATTGAAGCTTGGTTGGGAAGTGATGTCACATCCACCATATAGCCCTGACCTTGCACCACACAGTCCAGTATAAACGTACAAAAGAGAAAACTTCTCAAACATATGTAAGAAAAAAAGGAACAAGAAAGAGAAGAGACAGAAGAATGAGGGAAACAGACAGATGGAGAGAGAGAAAGAAATAAAAGGAAGTGAGAGTGTACACAAAAAACTGGAAATGAAGCAAACACAAAAATCTTTTAAGGATTAGGGAATTCAATGTTATTAAAATGTAATGCATACAATGATAAAACTCTCCATTATGAGAAGGCAATTAAAAGTGAGAGATTAAATTTAAAAAGGAAAACACTAACTTGTCTTCTAAATAACAAGGATAAGGAAACTGTTGTGTATATATTCCAGAGGTGACATCTTGTCCAGTTTGTTGGCCAATAATAGCATGGTCTATCATATCTTGCAAGAATATGAAACCATGCGTAAAATATTTTTGGTCAGGTAGGGGTCGAGGGCGAGGTCCAGGTGTCCACCACCTACAAAGTTGAAGATAATTAATTAGTTAAAATGATAAATAAATAGAAAAAAAAATCATAAAAAGAATTACATTCTTTTGTTTTATATATATATATTATTTAAAAGTTTATAAAATTGATTTGTAGAATTTACATAGATTTCTTTTATCTTTACCTTTTACTTGTTTTAGTCATTAGACTGTGGCCATGCTGGGGCATAGCACTGAAGAATTTTTAGCTGAATGAATCGATCCCAGTCCTTTTCTTATGGAGTTTTATTTTTTTAAGCCTGGCACTTATTTTATCAGTCTCTTACTGCTAAGTTATAGGCACATAAAAATACTAACACCAGTTGTCAAGTAGTGGTAGGGGACAAACACAGACAGACACACACACACACATAACAAGCTTTTATCAGTTTCCTTTTACCAAATCTACTCACACAAGACTATAGTAGAAGACACTCGCTAAAGGTGCCATGCAGTGGGGCTGAACCTGGAACAATGTGGTCAGGGAGAAAACTTTTTCTTACCACACAGTCATGCCAACAGAAATAAAAATATACTGAAATTCTGTTTTGAAGGGTGAAAAAAATCCCCCCCAAGCAACAGCTGTGTATTCAGTAACCTATTGCATCTTTGAACAAAATGACGCTGAACCAAGACACAAACACAACAGATTACAGATGCACTGTTACCATACAGGAATTTTTTATTATCACCATTATCACCACTTAATATTTACTTTTCCATGCTTGCATGGATCAGATAGAATTTGTTGAAGCAGATTTTCTATGGCCAGATGCCTTTCCTTTCACCATCATATAATGTCTTGACGAGGAGACAAACATGTGCATGGTGAACTTCTTTCAGTTTCTGTCAATCAAATTCACCCACAAGGCTTTGGTCAGTGAAAGACTGCAGTAGAAAGGCACTTGTTCAAGGTGCCAAACAGTGGAACTGAAGCCAAGGCCATATGGTTGGGAAACAAGCTTCTGGGTCACACATCCACACCTTTTGCCCATTAAAATATTTCATTTCTTCTTTTTCAAACCAGTAACTTCATTAGTTCACTGGGAACTGCTGGAAACCCTATCTTTACCTAGTGATCTACAAATGGAACACACTGAATCAATTCCCATTACACTACCCAGTCTTTTTCCCCCACAAAATTGATCTTCTGGAGTCTCCTTCCAGCTCATGTCTTTTTTTGCAGATGTTTATCTGCAACTGTTTAAAAGAAATATCAACAATTAGGGACATTGAACTATCACACTTACTGGTCTGAAAGGACCTGCAAATGTCATGGACACTACCTCCCCCTCTAGACTCAGCAATTTAAGACAGAAAAAGATTTACTCTTTTACATCCATTGTTGATGTGTGTTTTTTTTAATCTGGAGGAGCAATTCTGTTTACAGCAGGATGTCTTTACTGCTGCAAACCACTCACCCATGAAGTAAAACTGATGTTTGTTTTTGTTCAGTCAGGCAAACTGAAGCAAGCATTTAGGTGCATTTGTCATCAGTATAACACAAGGGTTGTAGTAAGATCCAAACTTACCATTAGGTCAGTAATAGCATCAGCATCATTACCCTCGGTGTATAAATGTCCACTTTTCCATGCTAGCATGGGTCAGATGAACTTTGTTGAGGCAGATTTCCTTCGGTTAGATGCCTTTCCTGTTACTAACCTTCACCTGTATCCAGGCAAGGTAATATTTTACCATCAAAGACAGGATACAAGCATTGCTTGTATGATGGTGCTGCTGATTTATCTCACAAAAACACAAACACACACATGTATATACATATATACAATGGGCTACTTTCAGTTTCCACCAACCAAACCCACTTACAAAGCTTTGTTCAGCCTAGGCCTAGTGTTGTAGACATATGCCCAAGGTGCTACACATGTGAAACTGCATGGCTGGGAAGCATGAAAGCTTATACTCATCAGCATGCATCAGCAAATAATTTGTTTCTTGATTTCTATAAATAAGAGCCACAATTTTCATTTAGATTCATCTGGGATTAGCTTTAACTGGAGACACAACCAGCTTGAAACACTGCAGTGTCTCAAAGTATCCTTCTTTCAATAAATCGAGGGTGTTGTGAACATATTGTCTGAAAGGAAAAGTTGTTCTCTGAAGACAAACAACCATTATTTTTTTACTTTTGATTCCTATTTTACTCAGATGAACCCCCCTAGCCATTTGATGTTTAAAACATCCTATTACATTTTTATAATTACATATTAGGAACTGTATAAAAAAAAACTTATTAAAATATTTTGTGTATTGTAGAAGTATGACCAATTTATTGCAGATAAATTTTAACAAAATTTTGTATGGACACCCAAGGGCCATACAAACCCCAGTTGAGAACTACTGGATTAGCATATTCACATTTGAATATGCTAGAATGTATTAAGAATGAATATGTATGTCATTGTCTT